>NW_025202559.1:4584-7925 GCF_004010195.1 Chiloscyllium plagiosum
TGCATATTCAGAGTGAGCAAACGATTGAACAATCTGATAGAATTATCATTCTGACACATTTATATATAATCAATCGATTTAATTCTCACTGAAGTGTGTGAGCTTCAACTATTCGCCAAGAATTCTATTAGTTTTAAAATAATAATGGAAAATGATCGATCAGATCTTAAAGTTGAAGTTCTAATTTGGGGTAAGGCTAATTTCGATGATATTAGGCAAGAACTTTCAGAAGCTGACTGGACGCAGATGTTCACAGATAAAAGGGCAGCTGGAAAGTGAAAAGCATTCAGAACTTAGGTAACAGTATGTTCCTGGTACGGTAAAAGGAAAGGCTGGTAGATATAGGGAATGCTGGATGACTAAAGAAATTGAGGATCTGGTTAAGAAAAAGAAGGGAGCATATATTAGGTACAGACAAGGTAGATCGAAGGAACCCTTAGAAGAGTACAAAAGGCAATATGAGTATACTTAAGAGGGAAATCAGGAGGGCAAAATGGGACATGAGATTATATTGGCAAATAGAATTAAGGAATGTCCAAAAGGATTTTACAAAGACATTAAGGACAAAAGGGTAAATAGAGAAAGAATATAGCCCCTCAAATATCAGCTTGGAGGCCTTTGTGTGGAACGTAGGAGTTGGGGGCGATACTAAATGAGCATTTTACATCAGTGTTTACTGTTGGAAAGGACATGGAGGATATAAAATCTAGGGAAATAAATGGTAACATCTTCAAAAATGTTCATATTACAGAGGAGGATGTGCTGGATGTCTAGAAATATATAAATGTGGATAAATCCTCTGATCAGGTGTACAGAGAACTCTGTCGGAAGCCATGGAACGGATTGCTGGGCCTGTTACTGAGATATTTGTATAATCGATAGTCAAAGGTGAGGTGCCAGAGGACTGGAGCTTGGCGAATGTGGTGCCAATGTTTAAGAAAGTTGGTAAGGACAAGCCAGGGAACTATAGACCAGTGAGCCTGACAGCGGTGATAGTCAAGTTGTTGGAGGGAATCCTGAGGGACAGGATATATATATGTATTACGAAAGGCAAGGACTGGGTACGGATAGTCAGCGTGGCTATGTGAGTGGAAAATCGTGTCTCACAACCTTCTTTGAATTTTTTTACAAGAGTAACAATGATGATTGATGAGGGCAGAGTGGTGGACGTGATTTACTTGAACTTCAGCAAGTCGTTCAATAAGGTTCCCCATGGGAGACTGGTTAGTCAGGTTAGAGCTCATGGAATAGAGGGAGAACTAGCCATTTGGATCCAGAAGTAGCTCAAACGTAGAAGACAGAGGGTGTGGTGGAGGGTTGTTTTACAGACTGGAGGCCTGTGACCAGTGGAGTGCCACAAGGATCGGTGCTGGATCCACTACTTTTTGGCAGATGCATCGCCTTCCTAACGATTGACTCAACCTTCAAGTTTACCTTGAGACAATCCTGTACTAGAACTTGCAACTCTCTTTGCACTTCAGACTTCTGAATTTTCTCTTCGTTTATAAAATAGTCCTTGCCTCTCTCCCTCCTCACAAAGTCCATCACTTCAGGTTTTCCCAAGCGTCCTTATTTTATTCAGCAGCCTCCTGTGCGGCACCTTGCCAAAGTCCGTCTTGAAGTCCAGGTGGAAAATATCCACTGGCTTTCCTTTGTCTCACTTGCTTGTTGCATCCTCAAATAACTTTTACAGATTTCTGAGGCATGACGTCCTCTTGATGACACCATACTGACTTTGCTCAATTTTACAATTCACTTGCAAATATTCAGAATCTCATCCTTCACAATGGATTCTAGGATCTTACACATGACTGAGGTTAGACTAATTGGTCTGTCACTTTCTGCCTTTTGCCTTATTCCCTTTCTAAAGAGGCTGTCACGTTTGCAACTTTCTAGTCTTTTGAGCTTCTCCCTGATTCTAGGAATTCATGAAAGATCACCACAAATGTCTCCATTATTTCTTCAGCTAACTCCCTTGGAACTCTGGAATATTGTCCATCAGGTCCAGTTTATTTACCAATTTAGTTTTTCGAGCAACTTCTCCTAATAAGCTCTGACCCCTCGCTATCTTGAATTTGTGGGATACTATTCGTGTCTTTCACTGTGAAAAGTGACGTGAAATAATTGTTCAGTTTCTTAGCCATTATTTGTTCCCCATTACTACATCTCCAGCGTCGTATTCAGCGACCAATGTGCATTTCTGCCTCTCTTTTGCCCTTTACATATCTAAAGAAACTCTTACAGTCTTTTATATTACTGGCTGGCTTACCCTTATATTTAATCTTCTTCCTCCTATTTCTTATTTTGTTGCCCTATATTGGTATTTGGAAGCTTCCAAATCCACTGGTTTCCCACTGCCATTTGCCATGTTACCTGATTTCTATTTTGCTTTTCCGCTAACCCTGATTTCCCCTGTCAGCCATTGTTGCCTCATTCTCCCTATACTATGATTCTTTTAGCTTGGGATGAGTCTCTGCTGTGTGTCCTGATTTATTCCCAGAACCTCCCGCAATTACTGTCCCACTGTCTTTCCTGCTATCCTACTCTCCCAGTCAATTTACCCTCGTTCCTCCCTCATGCCTTTGTAGTTGCTTTTATTCAGCGGTAATATTGTTAACTCTAGTTCTACCTTCACCCTCTCAAATTGAAGAGTAGGTTCAATGATATTATGAACACTGTCTCATAAAGCTTTCTTTACCTTAAGCTCCCTTATAAAATCTGCCTCATTGCACAACTCTAAATACGGTATTGCCCGTTCCCTCGTTGCTTTCACCATAAGCTGCTCCAAAAAGCCACCTCGTAGGCATTCCACAAATTCCTTTCCTTGCAAACCATTGCCAACTTGATTTTCCCAGTCCAGTTGCATATTGAAATCTCCCCAATCACTGTAACTTTGTCTATCTGACACATCGTTTCTACCTCCTGATGTGACGTCCGACCCAGCTCCTAACTAGGGTTTGTGGACCTGTACATAACTCCAACTATGGTTTTTCACCTTTGCCGTTCCCCAATTCTAACCACACAGATTCTACACCATCTGTCCCTACTTTGAGTTTTGGGAACTGAGTGATGGGACTACAAAACACTTTAGCATTGTCACAAGTTCATAGTTTAGACATTAATTAAAAATTACGCTGTCAATTCCATTGGAATATGGCCACAATCTATTTCTTTGGCCAAATATTCTGTGTGTACTATGGAAGAATGCAGACTTTTGAAACTGTTAGAAAAGCATCATATGAAGAGGACTTGAATCTATAAAGAAATTAAGTTGGGTCAAGTGAACAGAAAAGCATTGGTGTATGAAACATCGTAGGATGTATTGTCTGTGCGCTCAAAGA
>NW_025202560.1:0-6122 GCF_004010195.1 Chiloscyllium plagiosum
ATCAGCAGTCAATGAATTAGAAAAAGCAACTCCGTGTGTGGAAAGAACTCGAGTGATCCAGGTTCCTGGCTTGAGGTGTGATAAGGCAAGGCGATATATAGTATAAAAGGAATATGTGAAAACCGTCAGGCGTCCATTTTATGAGGCATCTTGCAAATGTGTCGGGTCCACTCTGCAAATTTCAAAAATAAACTTTTTCTTTGCTCTTGGTACCATTTGCGTCGAGTCGATTGAAATTCGACGGCAGTAAACTGGGGGGCTCGCCTGGGACCCTGCGACTGGGTAAGATTTTGAAGATTCCCAGGAGGTGTACGCGCCACTGCCTTGAAGGTCTTTCACTTCATCTCGAGCGCTGAATGCCAGTGCCGTAAACAAAGCTTTGCTAACTGAAATAATTCCAAGATGGAGCATCCCTGAGAAGCTCAATAGTCCCAAGGTTTGTGAAGGTTTATAGCTCCGGTTGAGGTTTAGGGTGTAGGTTTGCTCGCTGAGCTGTACGTTTGTTATCCAGACGTTTCATTACCTGGCTAGGTAACATCATCAGTGGCGACCTCCAAGTGAAGCAAAGCTGTTGTCTCCTGCTTTCTATTTATTTGTTTGTCCTGGATGGGGTTCCTGGGGTTCGTGGTGATGTCATTTCCTATTCGTTTTCTGAGGGGTTGACAACTGGTAAATAGATCTATGTGTTTGTTTATGGCGTTGTGTTTGGAGTGCGAGGCCTTTCGGAATTCTCTGGTGTGTCTGCATATACAGCAAACCGACAAACACTGACCAAATACTTAACTACACCAGCAACCATCCCAACACGCAAAAAGCAAGCTGTATCAGAACACTATTCCAATGAACGACCACATATTTCAGCACAGACAAACTTCGGAAAGCAGAGGAGAACCACCTATACAACGTATTCAAGAAGAACGGATACTTAAAAAATACAGTCCACAGATTCCTCAGGAACAAACCACGACAAGTAGACCGAACACAGCCAGAAACCCTATCGACCTTTCCATACATCAATGAAGTCTCAGAAGTGGCAGCCAGACTACTAAGACCCCTCGGAATCTCACCAACAGTCTCAAACAAAACTAACAAATTTAAAAGACCCTGTACAACCCATGGAAAAAAAACCAACGTCATATGCAAAATTCCATGCAAGGACTGCCACAAACACTACATAGGACAAACAGGAAGAACGTTATCCACCAGGATACAAAACACCAGCTAGCCACAAAAAGACACCACCCTCTCTCCCTCGTAGCCCTTCACACGGATGAAAGAAAAACACCATTTCGTCTGGGGCAACACATCTATCCTGGGACAGGCTAAGCAAAGACCTGCCAGAGAATTCTTTGAGACCTAGCACTCCAACCACAACGCCATTAAAAAAGACATATATCTTGATAGTATCGATCAACCCCTCAGAAAACGAACAGGAAATGGCATCACCACAAACCCCAGGAACCCCATCCTGGACAAATATATAACTAGAAAGCAGGAGACAACAGCTTCTCTTCACTGGGAGTTCGTCACTGATGATGTTACCTAGAACAAAGAACATAGAAAAATACAGCGCAGTACAGGCCCTTTGGACCTCGATGTTGCGCCGATCCAAGCCCACCTAACCTACACTAGCACACTAACCTCCATATGCCAGGTAATGAAAAGTCTGGATATCAAACCTACAGCTCAGCGAGCAAACCTACACTCTAGGCTTAGTAGTGACAGTGGGACACCATTTGTCCATAATGCCCTACAGTAGATTAATGAGTATTTGGGAATAAACATGAGATAACACTGTGCTTACCACCAAACGAGCGGTAGAGCAGCGGAAAGAGAAAATTCTACCTTAAAAAATAAATTGCCAAAATGGTGTGAGGAACGAGGGATGGCATGGACAAAGGCACTTCGGATTGTGCTAATGTGTATGAGATCTAGGAGGAGAGGGAGAGCTAATCTTAGCCCGTTTGAGATTTTGTTTGGTCGGCCGCCAAACACAGGAATTGTCCCGAGACGTAAGGGAAGCCAGAAAATAGGCCACTGTGAGGATGAACTGTTGTGTTACTGCATGAAACACTCTACACTTCTGTCCCAAATACAGAATCAAGTGAAGACAGCACTACCCCAATCAGCAGAAGGGAAGATGTACGATCTAGAACCTGGAGCCTGAATAGTGCCGAAAGAGTTCAAGAAGGAAAACAGGAAGGCGAAGAGGTGGCTGGGACCGTTTCAAGTACGCCTTACAGCACAGATAGCTGTTAAGATCGCCGGAACAGCCACGTGGATATACGCCAGCCATTACAAACTTGCAGCTGGAATTGAGGAGACATCGCACAACACCAAAACCAATTTAGAGCAAGTATTTATTAGAAGACTTAAGCAAATGTGGGGCTGCCCCAGTTCACACTGTTGGCAAGCGCCCTGGTAGGAGTATTCATAAGGGCAGGGGCGTCTGGGATGCAGTAGCTGACGGTTATCTTAACTGATAGGACGAAGTGGATCTTTACATGCGACCCATAGCCGTTCAGTAACAAGGACGACTATAAATTCGATCATTAAGATTTATGCAGGGATCCATGTTGCGCTGGTGACTGGCACTTAGTAGTAGCCAGCACGGCAAAAAGGGCACCTGACATGGGAAATAGATATTCTATGATCAAAGTAAGACTCAGAAGAGAATGAGGGAGTCTTGTGGTGTGGAATAGATAGACCCTTCTCTGACATCTGTAGACAGGTGAATATAGTGGTGCAGTCGCCCCATCCCCGCCATCCGAGATGCAGTGCAGAATGTACTACAGACGATAGGAGCTCTGGAGCATGGCAACCACTCAAACCAGATCATGGACCTAACCCCAAGCCGGGCAAAGGTCATTAATGACACACCCGAACCCGAAGGGAGACGGCAGTGGCTAGAGGGCGAATTTAAAGCAGGAGGGGAATTTGCCTGCTGGAGCTAAATGGCGTAAATGCGACGCCAGTAGGTTTGGAGCTGCGAAGGGCCATTGCTAGATGTGAAGGGAACAGAGCATGTGCTTTGGTCATAAGACAAAACGAGAGATTAGACGTTGACTACACTTGTTGGATATGTTTGCACACAGCCCAAAGGTAGACTGCCCAGCAAATTACTGACAGCCTGGCGAGAAATACCAGCTGCCTGCTTCCACGGGAGGCGACTAGCCTGACCCTGATAGTGGGGGGCAATTTGGGCAAATCTCGTGTCACCACCCGAACTCCAGGCTAACTACAGTCCCAAGCCTGACACGCTACCGACCACAGCATTCCAGATAGTGGATTGCAGGGGAGAAACGTGAATTTGCACCAATCGGGGGAGACTAATTTTGGGTATCTCCCAGTGTACTTGAACAATGACTCTTGTACAGCAACATACACAAATGATACGACCATAAATATTGCTTGTTCCTTTATCAATGGTCAGACCATGAGCGGCAAGGTCGCACAGTGGCTAGCATTGCTGCCTAACAGCACCGGAGAACCCGGTTTAATTCCCGCCTCAGGCGACTGACAGTGTGCAGTTTGCACAGTCTCCCTGTGTCTGCGTGAGTTTCCTCCCACAGTCACCAAGATGAGCAGGCCGGGTGAATGGGCCATGCTAAATTGCCCGTAGTGTTAGGTGTTAGGTAAATGTATGGGTGGGTTGCGCTTCGGCTGGTGTGTGTGGACTCGTTGGGCCTAAAAACCTGTTTCCACACTGTAAGTAATCTAATCTAATCTAATCAGGATGGCAGGTATAATATGGGCAGATGGCGGAAAAGGATCCCACCACTGCCCCGGGGAGAAAGGGGTGCTGCTACACCGCGATACTGTCCACCAACACAACAGCATTCGCCCTAAAAGGTAGCAATTGCCGAACTCGAAGGGGCATCCCTCTGCATTGAACTGGGTACACGCTCGCAGAACATCCTTGCATATGGTGTATTCGCACATGAGACATGAATGGTATGAAGGCAGCTATATGACCGCCTCCACGAACAGATGAATCCTGCTCCCGATGGCTCACGTCTCTTATGGAGGATGGGGGTAATGGACCCATATCGTTCTACCACTTGTAGGTCTGGTCTTACTCATACTGCTTTGAATAAGACCCTAGTTGTGTACCTGCCTACACACTTGCTTATTAATGCAGTAGGATACGAAATGTTAAACTATCCATGGCCCCAAAGAAGGAAGATCCGATTGCTTGTCCGCACCCTACAGCGACGTTGACAAATGTGACTTGTGAAGATGGGCTGTGTATCGGACAAACCAGGGAAGTGGAAAAACCACCACAAATCTTTGTTAGAGTTAGGTGGTGTCTGAGGAAATGCCTGATGTTCATAAATTATTTTTGATGTATAGCTATCTGGCTTTTTTTTTGGTTGTTGTCTTTGTAAAATGACAAAAATTTGGAAAATGTAATGGAAAATTGACAAAATTAACATTTACTGTCAAATCTGTCAGACAATGTTTTGCAAAATTTAATACTTCGTTGAAATATGCAAATACTTTGCTGAATTGTGTGTCGAGGAGTCCGCTTGTCTTTGTGGAACTTTGCCAACATTTCACCTGGCCTGGCGAGCAGCCGAGTTCATAAAAAAGCTTCGGAAAACATAAAAACAATTATGTCCGAGGCATGGGAATGAGAAAATATGAGCTCGAATGTTTCCTAACACTTGTCCTTCAGCATGGGATAAGAATGGTAGAAAAAGAATAAGTGAATTTTGTTCAGAGCCCTTGCAAAAGACACTTTTGCTAAGTATATTGGCCGCCCTGCATGCAGAGGTTGAAAAATAAAGCCTTTCCTTTGCTCTTGCCAGCAGTTGATTCGAGTCGATTAAATTTCCACGACAGGCGTCAGGGTGTCAGGGTGTCAGGCAATGGGAGAATTGTTGGGTATCAGTAAATGGGAGAACTGTTGCACAGTGCCATTACATTGAAAAATTAGTACAATTTGCCTGTTCATTAAAGAATTTGAGCAGAAAACCTCTAATTGGAAGAGTAGGGGAATGGAATGATTGAGAAGGAAAATTTTGTAAGCAGCAGTAAAGTCGAAATTCGAGTCCGCCCACCAAGAAATGAAAAAAGAAACTTTGTAGCAGGGAATCCATACGTGCAGGAAGTGTATCAGGAAACAACACGATGGGACAATTGACGCAGGGCATCAATAATGGGAGAGTGGTGCCGATGTCACGAAAGTAGAGAATTGGTGTAAGACGTGGGAGAACTCTTGCTGAATAATATTAAATGTGGTGGAGGTGCAGTTGCTGTCGAAAAGAAGATTCGTGCAGGATTCGAAAATGGTAGAATGGTGCACGGAAGTGAAGCTGTATTTGGGACAATTGTTGCACGAACCACAAAATGGAAAAATTGCACAGTGGAACTTTAACAGCGAATTGGGGTATGGCAGCAATATCTCAGAGAGTCAGAGTTGGGTTCCCCACACTGGGAGACGTTGGTTTGGGTATCAATGAACATCAGAATTGTTTCAGGGCAATATTGAATTCGAGAATTCGTGTGGGGTTCTTAAAGCATGCAGATTTGGAACAGAGCATATTTAAATGGGAGAACACGGGGAGGAAACAGTAAGTCGGAGAAATTTTGTAAAGTGCTGGAAAGTGGCCATTCGATGCAGGGCAAGTATAATGAAAAAAACCTTGAGCAGTAAACCTTTATGTGGAAGATGTATGTCTGGAAACAGCAAAATAGGAGAGTTGGGGCAAGACAATACTCAGTGGGAGAGTTTCTTCAGATCATGACGAAAGGGTGGATTAGTGCAGAATTGCCAATGTAAGAATTTGATGCAGTAAACGCCAAAATTGGAGAATTATAGCAGTGGACCACGACATGGGAGAATCATTGCAGCTAAGTAGTTAATGGAAGAAGTGGTTCGGAGTGGACCTAAATTAGATATTTGGTGCAAGTTACCATTAAAATGTTGAATTAGAGTAGGGCTAATTCACTCCTAAATGCGAGATTTGAACTCGGGCATCAGAAAATGAGAGAATCATACTGGGATATGAGGAAATGGCAGAATTAGTATTGTTATATGAAAAAGCAGGAGAATTCAGTGTCGGAGTATGAGGAAATGGGAGAATAAGTATAGGGGTATGAGTAAATGGAGCTGCAAC
>NW_025202560.1:6789-7925 GCF_004010195.1 Chiloscyllium plagiosum
ATTTCCTTTCTTGAAGAGAGGAATTACATTTGCCTCCCTCCAGTCCTCAGGTACGAATCCGGTGGAGAGCGAGGATGCAAAGATCTTCGCAAGCAGCGAAGCAATCACATTCCTCGCTTCCCAAAGCAGCCGAGGACAAATCTGGTCTGGCCCTGGCGACTTGTTAATATTATTGTTTGTCGAAATTTTCAACACATCAGCTTCCTCAATCTATCTGTTGCAGCATGATTATCTGCTCCTCAATGGTTTCATTCACTACAAAGTCCTTTTCTTTCGTAAAGACAGAAGCAAAAAACTCATTTAGGGGGTTCCCCTGCCTCCTCAGACGCTACACACAGGTTCCCTATGCTATCCCTGATTGGCCCTACTCTTTCTTTGATCATTCTCTTATTCCTCTCATATGTGCAAAATGCCTTTAGATTCTCCCTAATCATTCCTGCCAAGCCTTTTTCCTGCCCCCTCCTGGCTCTCCTCAGACCATTTTTGAGCTCCTTCCTCGCCTGCCTGTAATCGTCTAGAGCTGAGCAAGACCCTTGCTTCCTTCACCTTACGTAAGCTGCCTTCTTTCTTTTGACGAGAAGCTCCTCCGCTCTCATCACCCAAGGTTCCTTTATCTTACCCTTCCTTGCCTGTCTCAGAGGAACACAGTTATGCATCACTCGCACCAACTGTTCCTTAAACCTCTCCATATGTCTATAGTGGCCTTTCCATGGAGCAATTGCTCCCAGTCCATGCTTCGCAACGCAGTATGATAGTATCATAGTTTCCTTTTCCCCAACTAAATATCCTTCCATTGTGCCTGCTTCTCTCCTTCTCCGTTGCTATGTAGAATATGAGGCAGTTGTGGTCACTATCACCAAAATGCTCTCCCACCACAAGATCTGACACCTGCCCCAGCTCATTGCCGAGCACCAAATCCATAATGGTCTCTCCCCTCGTCGGCCTGTCAACGTACTGAGTTAGTAAACCGTCCTGGACACACCTTACAAACGATCTGCTGGAAGGAGGTTCTAATCAATATTGGGAAAGTTAGTCACCCATTACAACTACCCTATTCCATTCACACTTTTCCAAAATCTGCTGACTGATGCTTTCTTCAATCTCACTGCTTCTATTGGGGAGCCTGTATTTAACCC
>NW_025202561.1:0-7925 GCF_004010195.1 Chiloscyllium plagiosum
GCACGATTAGCTGTCTCAATCTTCATCCGATCCTTTTCAGCATCTAATTGAAGGAATCGTGACAGCCAGTTCTCACACAAAAACTCACTGGCTGACGGTCTTCCATCCAGTCTAGCAGACCAATGATGAGAATTTTTTTTCATGCTGCCCCTGTAGCCAAGGTCAAGTTATTCAGTTAAGTAACTGGCCTGTTTTTCAAGGGTTTTGGAACCGCTCCTCAGAGGGATCGATCTCAGTCTCTGCCACTTCAATTCTTCGTTTGCCTTTTTCCGTTCTGTTTTCAAGGCTTTCAGTTTGCTGCTCATGTCTTTGGAGCTTGACTGAGAACTGGGTCTAGCCTACTGCTGAACATGTCTTCATTCATGGCTTCAATCATTTCATGCCTCTTTGTGAAGTCCATAATCTAGGCTAGTAAGGGATCGATCCATCGAATAAGCAGAGGCGATTGTCGCTGCAGCTGCAGGTACAACCGATGCTTCTGACGGGTGCCTCGGGCGTTGGGATTTCCTTCATCCTTTGCCGTGTTTTGTCATTTCCACTGAACAAGGTTAAATTGGTAGGTGGAATGAGCTAGAGCACGTCTTAGCCTGTGCTTTGATTGCGGCTACCTGGGATCACACACCCCCCCCCCAAAAAATGTTTTATTACCTCTTCGTTTTGCACTGGATGATGTGGAGCCTTCTCATTTGGTACAAATGTCAACATATTCTACAACACTGCACATTTAAGTCCACTCCCCGTAAATTCTTGACTTCTTTACGATTAATGAATCTTGCCTCAAAAATATTCAATAAATCTACCTCCAAGACTCTGTGAGGAAGACTGTTATAAAGGCTCACAACACTCTGAGAAAACTAAAGTAAACCTACTATTCGGTGTGTGAAGTTAAACTTTGTTGTGTGTCCTTACCTGAGAAAGTATATAGTTACATTGAAAGCATTTCAGAGATGTTTCCCTTCACGTATTCTGGAGAAGAATGGTTTATATTATGGAGGCTTGAAAAGGTTACTCCTGTAATGAGAGGTAATCTTATTCTTACATACAAGACCTTGAGCAGAGTGGATCAGGTATTTACCCACGGGGTGTTAGTATAGTCAAAATCTATTGTAATTCTAAAAGAACCTATGCAGTGTGGAAGCAGGACAGTCCGCCACATTGAGCCCACAGGGACCCAACGAACAGCATTTCACCCAGAGCTGCTCCTCCACCCTATCTTTGTAACCCTGCACTTTCCATGAGTAACCCACCTAAGATACACATCCCTGAGAACTATGGACAATTTATCATGGCCAATTCACTGTAATGTGCATGTCTTTGGACTGCGGAAAGAAACTGAACCATTTGAACGAAAAACCCACAGACACGGATAGATTGTGCAAACTTCACATAGCGGCTCGCCCGATGTTGGAAATGAACCGAACTCCTTGGTGGTATAAGGCAGCAATGCTGACCACAGGTCCACAATGCTCCTCCTTTAGGTTCTAACATATACTTGTGGTTGACTATAAAAACCTGCCTGATTGTTCCTTTCACTGAACCTGACCTAGTCTGAGTCCTTTTTTCATTGGTCACGTCATCAAACTGGTTATTATCTGTTGCGATCAGTGGAGAAGTGGAATTTGAAAATGAAACAGTGACACTCTGAGTCAGAACAGAGTAGAAATTCACAAATTGGGAATTCAGTCAGTTGGTAATTCTCCTTCCCAGAAATTTGTGTTGGTCGGAAATTTAAATTCTATCGAAGCTGAGTTCATTTGTTTATTGATAGACAGGTGATTGAGGGACAATGATGTATTGACAGAACAGTGCATCGGAGAGCACAAAGAGATGAGCCATGACCATATTTACTGGTAGAGGCGTGTCAAAGGATTGAATTTGATGCCCCTCAATCCCATGTTCTGATGTTCCAATTAGCCCTACAAACCCGCTACACAGGATTTCGGTCGACAAGACAGTAGACGACACCGATTAGGTATTGTTTGGAAAATGTGCTTAGAATACCTAGGCTGAGACATGAGTCGGACCACACCTAGAATATCATGAACAGTGTGAGCGCCCAAAGGAAAGATACTCTTTCATTGGAGGAGGGTCAGAGAATTTTCACTCGGCTAATCATGGGAATGAAGGGATTTTCTGATGACAAGAGTTGGAACATATTAAGGTTGAACACATTGACATTTCAAAGAATGAGCGACCATCTTTATGAAAGATCCAAGGTTCTGAAGGGCTTTGACAAGGTAGATGCTGGGAAGATAGAATATCGAACAGGAAAGCACATCAATAGGCCATTTCGTTCACCATAGCTTTACTGACCATGATGTCATTCCAAATTAATCCCATCGGCCTGCACGTGGTCCATACCACTCCATTCTCTGCTCGTTCATGTTTCTATCTAAGTGACACTTCAAAATGCTGCTAAGATGTCCGCTTCAACCACCTTACGGGTTGCTTCGCCCCACCTTAGACAAAAAGATCTTTATTCAGTCATTTCGTTTAAAATTTCTCACTCTCATCTTAAACTGATACATCCTATTATATTACATTTTCACATTGGCAAAGAAATTCTGACTATCCACATTATCCACGCCTCTTGTGATGCTATAAACCTGTATAAAGTCGACCCTCCAACTCCGACACTCAAGCAAAACATTCAAGTACGTCCAAACTCTCCTTATCTTTAACACATTCTCATCGAGGTAACATACTAGTAAAACTCTTTTGCATCCTCTCCAAAGCCTCCACATCCTTCCGATAGTGGGGCTAGAGAATTGCACACAACATTGCAATAGTGGCCGATTTGAAGTTTTATTATGTCACAACATGACGTGAAAATGTCTAGACTCAACGTTGCGACCGAGGAAGGGAAGCGTACCATATTGATTCCTTATTATCTATCCTGCTGTGCTGTTATTTTCGGAGAGCTATGGATTTTCATCCATGATCCCACTGTATATGAATGTTCCTTAGAGTCAGGTCATTTGCAGTGCAATTTTCTCTTGTATTTGACTTCCCAAAATGCATCACCTCACATTTCTGCCGATGAAATAGAATTTTCCATTTCTCTGTCCAGCATTCCATTTGATCAACATATTGCTGAAAACTTCAACATATATCCTCACTGCCCACTATTTCCCTCAAATATCACTAATTAGAACATGCCTTTCCACATGTCGACGGCAAAATTACCAATCAGGTTCTGGAAATTTCCATCTTACTTATAATGAAAATAACAAGTAGCAATTACCGCACTGATCCTTGCGAATCACGACTGGGCACTAACCTCCAATTAGAAATGCACCACTCCACATTCCTTACCCTCAAAAATTAACGTTGCCACTTCCTTTGTTTCCTTGTGCAAAAATATGTAACCGGGGGCATAAAATGCCCAGAAAGAGCTCACTCTTTCAAGATGGAAACGAAGAGTACTTTCTTTTTTTCGGAAGGTAAGGAATCTGTGGTAATTCCTCACTGCAAAGGGCTGTCGAGGCTCGGCCTTTAAGTATATTTAATAAGGGGTGGCGTTTATTCACGAAGCAATGTGGGAGGAGGTGTAGTCTTGATAGCTGTGGGACTCTGTGGATTTGTAATAGATGTATGTGGTTAGTTGGTCGCCGGAGATGGTGATGGAAGGTCCAGGAAAGGGTGGGTGATGGGCGAGATTGGTCAGGTGAACCCCGATCTCTTATTACAAGCCCACCGACTTTCACAGCTGCCTAGGTTACGCCTCCTCCCATCCGACCTCCCTTATTCCCAATTCCTCCGCCTCTGCCGCATTTGTTCCCAGGATGACTAATTTTACCTCAGAATGTCCCAGATAACCTCTTGCTTTTGAGATAGTAACTTCCATTTCCACAGGATTAATGATGCGCTCCAGTGCATCTTCTCTACGTCAAGCACCACTGCCATTGAATCCCACCCTTGCAAATGCAACAAGGTCGGTATCCCCGGTCCTCAGCTTCCACACCATCAACCTCCACGTACATTGCACCATTCTCCATGACTTCCTACATCTCCAAACTGACCCCTCCACCAAAGATATATGTTCCTCGTTGTTCCAATCAGCGTCCCAAAGAGACTTTCCCCCTCCGTGACTCTCTTGTCACGTCCACGCCCCCCACCAGCGCGCACACTACTCCTGACACCTTGCCCTGCCACTGCAGGGATTGGAATACTTGTGCCCACGCCACTCGTCTCACCTCAATCCAAACGCAACACAGGGATCCTGTCACCTCCTTCAGAAATTTATCTCTACCACTACCAATGTCATCTGCAGCAAGCGTTGCATCCGATGTGGTCTCCTCTACATCGGGGAGAAAGGATGCCTTCTTGCAGATCGTTTCAGAGAACATCTCTGTGGCACTCACACCCACCAACCCCACCACTCCTTGGCTGAACATTTCAACACTCCCTCCGACTCTATCAAGGACACACAGGTCCTGGGCCTCCTCCACTGCCAAACCGACACCAACTGACGCCTGGAGGAGGAACACCTCATATTCCGCCTTGGGACCCTGCAACCACACCGGCTAAATATGGATTTCAACAGCTTCCTCATTTCCCCACGCCCACACGTTATCCGAGTCCCGAGCGGCCCATTCGGCACTGTCGTCCTCATCTGCCCACCAATTCATGCTCTGACCAACCACCTTATCCCTCACCTTCATCCACCTATCCCTTTCTCAGCCACCATGTCCCCAATACCACCCTCTCATTTTCATCTCTCAGCACAATCCTCATTCTTGATAACGGGCTACTGCTGGAAACATAGATTCTCCTGCTCCTCTAATGCTGCCTGAAATGCCTTGCTTCCCCAGCAAACACACTCGCGACTCTGACCTGCAGCATCTGCAGTCCTCACTTTCTCCGGTGTTCTCTAAAATACCTCTTCACTATCTGTTACTCCCTCAGTTTTAATGTCATCTGGAAACTTGCTAGTCAGGCAACTTATATATTTCTCCAAAAAAAGTATGTACATCAAAAAAATGGTCCCAGCACCAATCCCTGTGGGACATTATTAGTCACAGTTCGCCATTTTGAGTAACTCGATTCCACTATTCGTTTCTGTCTTATGTTTCAAAGCCATTTCTCTCTCCATTGAGGTATTACACGCTTGACCCCTTGCGAATTGCCCTTGTCCACCAGGGAATGACATCAAGCGCCATACTGAAGTCCACGAAAATGACATTTGCAGCCCTTCCCTCGACATCAACTTTGTCACTTCCTCAAAGAATTCTATTAAGTTTGTAAGACATGACATCCTCTGCAAAATAGCATGTCGCCTTACACTGATAAGCCTATTTTCCTCCAAATGGTTATAGATCCTACCCTTCAGTATCTCAGCCAGCAGCTTCCCTACCACAGACGTCAGACTCACTAGTTAATAATTACCTGGATCATTCCTGTTTCCTTCTTTAACAAGGGGCAATATTATAAATTTTTCAGTTCTTCGGACCACACCCGTATTAAAGAATGCTGGAAAAATATATGTAAAAACTCCAGCTATTTCCTCTCTCTGGCCTCTCATTAACCTGCGATAGATCCCATCCGGACCTCCGCATGTGTCCACCTTCATGCCTTTCAGAATACCAACATTTCTTCCATCCTTATGCCGACTTGCCCTAGAGTAATCAAAATCTATTCCTAACCTTAAACCGTGCATGTTCCATGGCCCCATTTAGCCTTCTTCATTCATCATTTCAGGTTGGTCATACATTCCCGATATTTTTACAAACCTTCGTCTGTCTTCAGTCGCCTAAACCCTGTGCACGCTTCCTTTTTCCTCTTAGCTCATGCAACAAATTCACCTATCATCCATTGTTCCCTAATCTTGTCATTTCTATCCCTCATTTTCGCAGTAACCTATCTCTCCTGAACTCGAATCAACCTCGTTTGAAAAGACCTCTCACATATCAAATACGGAATTACCTTCAGACGGCTGCTCCCAATTTATCTTCTCCATCTCCTCCCGAGTTTTGGTATTATTGGATATCTCCCAATTTAGCAGCTTCATTTTGGTCCACACTGGTCTTTGTTCATAAGTAATGTAAATCTTACGGTATTGTGACCAAAATTTCCAAAGTAATTTCCCTACTGACACTTCAAACATCTGGCCAGAATCATTCCCCAAAACCAGGTTCATTGCAGCACCTTCGCAAGTTGGACTAGTTACATACTGCGATAGAGAATACTACTGGGTGCTCCGTACAAATTCATCTCCATCCATATCTCCACCGCTACGTAAATACCATTCAATTTGGAAAACTAAGATCTCCTATCGCCACCACGCTGTTGCTCCGACATCATGTCATAATCCGTTGACATAATCTTCTCCATCCCGTGTACCTCCCTTTACTTCCCACCCGAAGCATCGATATCTGGGGATATTTAGATACCAAAAATAACCTTTGGGCAATCAAGTCTCACGAATCGCAAGAGCATTTAAGTAGGTAAAAGGGCATTTGGTCTGCTTGCTGTAATTGCTCAGATCTTCTGTCATAGGAATTGGGACATCATGTCAAAGTTGGACATGACAATTGTGAGGCGTCTCCTGGAGTACTATGACAAGTATTGGTTGCCGTGTTATATTGAGGATATTTTACGTTGTGGAGGGTTCAGAAGAGATTTAGAAGGCTGTTTCCATGAAAATTGCGTTTGAATCAAATCCAATAGAACAGCTCAGTTTCAGTCAGCAGGGTCAGCATTTTGCATCTTTCTGCAAAGTTTGCTTTGTGAAAAAATGACTTCCACAGACATGTTATGTCAAATCTGGTAAAATTTTCTTCCATAATCCCACAGCACTTTTTGGGCAGAACAGATTGAAGCTGTCAGCAAAAGGAGGCATATACTCAGAGCAGGGTGATTTTTCAGGGGTGGAGGTTAGAGATCGGGCAGATCATCCTTAGGTTCAGAAAGGAAAGGGGCAGAGGGTTGCACGGATTGGGAATCATCATCGGGGGTTTCATCAGCAAGGGAAAATCGATGCACCTGCGAGTTCACTGAGGTGGGCGACAACAGTGAAATGAACCAAACATGGGATTGTGTGTAGATTTACGTCGATTTCTCGTCCAGAAGTTTCAACTGCAAGGGCAAGCTGCAAGTCGCTCAAATTCGATATTGGCTCAATGGTGCAAATGAATGGCCTTCAGCGAGAGTTCATGAAACTTTGTGCACAAACTAAAGTATGTGACTCCTGTTTTTTGGAGGTTATCTGGTTATCTATTGTGTCCCAATTAATCATAGTTAGTGAACGAAAGAAAATAAAGAATGTAGTGAAAGGCAGAGAGATCAGGCTGAGCCATTCTCGGAAGGAGGCTGAACCGGTCTCTCTTCAGGACCTTCTGGTTTTCCTCCGGGGTTTCACACTCTTTTGCATTGCATCGCGTGCGTCCTTTTCGGCCTCCAACTGACCTTGCCTAAAGTGCAGATGACAAGCACGTCAAGGCATAGACCTTTTCGCCAAGGCTCCAATTGGTCCCGGTCATAATTATTTGGCTTGGCTTGGCCAACATGTGTAATAAACTTTGAAGTGTTTTGGTTAACTGATGCAGGTATTTCCCAATTGTTCAACATTATTGTCGCTGCGTCGTCAGTCGGTAGGATTGTTTTCTTTTATCTACTCTGACATTTGCTATTATTAGACTACATTCATAAAAATCTATGCAAGGTAATCCTATCAATGCAAGTTGGAGACTAGTAAATGTCCCAGGACGTAAGGAATTCGTTCAACAAAAACAGAACATTCCCTTTACAGCATTTGTCTTTTTTTTCCACAAATCAGTCATTGTTCAGCTCTTTATTCAGCCGCTTTCTGAACATCTAGGTGCCACGAAGTTTGTAAAAAAGTATTGGCTATTCACTCCTCTCGCACGTGAGTGAGGAGATCAACTATAACTGGCATCAGCGATTAAGGAACACAAACTTTCGAG
>NW_025202562.1:0-1460 GCF_004010195.1 Chiloscyllium plagiosum
GTGAGACACCAAGAGGAAGAGGAGCAGAGAAATTGAACTTAGTTTGAGAGGCAGCGTGGAATTTCAGCAGACAGATTGAGGGTAGACTGGAAGACAAGGATGAAACATCAGCCAAGTGACTGAGTACATTCTGAGGGACAAGAGCAACATGAGCAGAGAGTGTCTGTGCAGAGATAGAGACCCAGGAAACCAAGTATAAAGAGTTAGTGAGGAATGAGAGAGAAAGAGGAAGATGAATAGGGAGGTGGAGTGAACAGAGGGAGGAAGAGTTCGCTTGCACAGTAAGTGACCAAGAGGAACATCAGCACAGAGACTGAAGTGTTGAATGAGAAAGGGCAGTGCCAGTGGAGAGGGCGAGTCACTGGGATATGGAGAACTCAGCAGGAAGATGATGTAACAAAGAGGTTCTGCTGAGCAGAGCCATGGAATCCCAATGACCGATTGAAAACCAATAAAAGACAATTTGTGTATGAAGAATGGTGCTAAATGTGACAGAATTTGAAAAGACCAACAACTCAAGACAAGACATCCATGAGGTACCAAAGTAGAACTGTACTGCAGTGCAATCTACAACCTCAGGATCCAGCAGATTCCCAGTTCACCATTCCCATTAAGCCAGGAAATTTCCCTGGTTCAATGAAGAGTGCAGGAGAGCATGCCAGGAACAGCACCAGGCTTGAGGTGTCACCCTGTCAAGCTACCAAACATGACGACTTGCTTCACAAACAGCATAAGCAGCAAGTGATGGACAGAGTTAAGAGATGACAAACGAATGGACCAGATCTAAGCTTTACTAAGCAGTCCTGCTGTGTCCAGTTGTGAAATGTGGGGGTCAAGTTTTTAAAAAATCATTGGAGGAAGAGGCTGCACAAGTATCCTTATCCCCAATGATGGAAGAGCCCAACACATCAGGGAAAATGATAAGACTGAAGCATTTGCAGCAACCTTCAGCCAGATTGGCAGTGGGTAATACATCTCAGCCTCCTCCAGTGGTCACTAACATCACAGATACCAGACTTCAGCCAATTTGATACACTCCACGTCACGTCAAGAAACTGTGGGAGGCACTGGATAGTGTAAAGGCTGTGGGCTCTGACAATGTTCAGAGTCAGAGAGTCACACAGACATACAGCATGGAAATGGACACTCCGGTCCAACTCGCCCATGCTGACCAGTTATCCGAAATTAATCCAGTAACTTCAATCCTACTGAAGACTTTTAGATTAGATTAGGTTACTTACAGTGTGGAAACAGGCCCTTCGGCTCAACAAGTCCACACCGACCCGCCGAAGCACAACCCACCCATACCCCTACAATTACCCCTTTAACCTAACACTACGGGCAATTTAGCATGGCCAATTCACCTGACCCGCACATCTTTGGACTGTGGGAGGAAACCGGAGCACCCGGAGGAAACCCACGCAGACACGGGGAGAATGTGCAAACTCCACACAGTCAGT
>NW_025202562.1:1957-3862 GCF_004010195.1 Chiloscyllium plagiosum
CAGTGCTACATGCTAGTGAGGCCAGGAATACAAGATAGGACAGAGGAATGTGTGGCTAAGGACCTGGTGCAGGGGGCAGAGTTTCAGGTTCTTTGATCATTGGGACCTCTACTACGGCAGGGCTGACCTGTACAAGAAGGATAGGTTGTACCTAAACTGGAAGGGAACCATTATCCTCGCAGGGAGGTTCGCTCGTGCTACTCAGGAGGGTTTCAACTCGAGTGGCAGGGTGCTCGGAACCAGAACAGCAGGTCAGGAAATGGAAGGATTGGGGAGAAGGGAGATGCTAGGACCAGGAAATCAGAAAGGAAGGCAGGCAGAGACAGGGAAATGAACACGATGGGACTGATGGGCTGAAGTGTGTTTATTTCAACACAAGGAGCATCATAGGGAAGGCAGATGAGCATCGAGCCTGGATCAGTATATGGGACTATGATATAGGGGCCAATACTGGAGTTGGTTGAGGGAGAGGCAGGACTGTCTGCTCAGAATTCTAGGGTTTTGTTGTTTTAGATGAGATAGAGAGGGAGGTAGAGGACACGGAGGATTGACATTACTGATCAGGGAGAATGTTGTTACTCTGCACTCAGAGAGGACACAGTGGAGGCTCATCCACTGAGGCAGTATTGGTAAAGCTCAGATATCACTCTGATGGGGTAATACTGTAAATCCTTGAACTGCCATTGAGACATTGAGGAACAAATACGTCAGCTGTTTATGGAAAGATACAATAAAAACAGAGTTGTCAGAGTGAGTGACATTAACTTCCCCAATATTGACAGGTACATCCTAAGAACAAGAAGTTCAGATGGGGCAGAATTTGTTAAGTCCATCCAAGAGGTTTGTTGAAACAGCATGTGGATAGTCCAACGAGAGGAGGGTCCGTACTGGACCTTGTATTGGCAAATGAGCCAGGTCAGGTGACAGACCTTTCAGTAAGAGAGCATTTTGGAAACAGTGATCAGAACTCCTGCTGCTTGACATTCAATGATGTTCCAGTAGCTGAATCAACATTGTGGGCTCACCACATAAACACAGTGGCTCCAAGAGCAGGGCAGGTGCTTGGAATACTGCAGTGAGTAATTCCCTTCCTGACTCCCCAAAGCATGTCCAACATCTACGAGGAACTAATCTGGAGTGTGATGGAATACTCCCCACTTGCCTGGATGGGTGCAGCTCCAACAACCCTCAAGAAGCTTGACACCATCCAGGGGAAAAGGGCCCAATTGATTGCACCACATCCACAGGGATCCACTCCCTCCACTATCAACATTCAGTAGCAGCAGTGTGTTCCATGTACAAGATGCATTGCAGAAATTTGCCAAGATCCTGAGACAGCAACTTCTAAACCCATTACTACTTCCCATCAAAAACACAAGGGCAGCAGATATTTGGGAACCCCACTCTTTGAGTGTTGCCTCTGAGTCACTCACCTTCCTGACTTGGAAATATTTCATCAAAATTCCCTGTCTCTGTGTCACATTCCGGGAATTCCCTCCCTAAGTGCACTGTCGGTTAATCTACTGCCTGTGACCTGCAGTGGTTCGATAATGCAGCTCAGCACCATCTTTTCAAGGGGAACTCAGGACGTCAATAAATGCCGTCCTGTCAGCAATGTCCATGTCCCGCAACAAAATGTGACTTGGCAGGACATTGTAACAATTCCTGAAGAAGGGCTTATGCCCGAAACGTTGATTCTCCTTCTCCTTGGATGCTGCCTGACCTGCTGCGCTTTTCTAGCAATACATTTTTAAGCTCTGATCTCCAGCATCTGCAGTCCTCACTTTCTCCTGGGACATTGTAACAAGGATTGCACTGAGAGGCAGGAGGGCAGACAGATAAGATCAACCTCAGAGCAGGCCCAGAAATAGATTGTGAGCTGAAGATTACAAAGAGCTGTGCAAA
>NW_025202562.1:4666-6219 GCF_004010195.1 Chiloscyllium plagiosum
TGAGACTTGGCAGGACATTGTAACAATTCCTGAAGAAGGGCTTATGCCCGAAACGTCGATTCTCCTTCTCCTTGGATGCTGCCTGACCTGCTGCGCTTTTCTAGCAACACATTTTTAAGCTCTGATCTCCAGCATCTGCAGTCCTCACTTTCTCCTGGGACATTGTAACAAGGATTGCACTGAGAGGCAGGAGGGCAGACAGATAAGATCAATCTCAGAGCAGGCCCAGAAATAGATTGTGAGCTGAAGATTACAAAGAGCTGTGCAAACCCGTGTCAGACACTAATGTGAAAGTCGAGTCCTGGGGGAAATAGTCAGCAAGTCTGTAGAATCAGACCAGGAGATGTATGACCAACACTAACATCTCGACCAGAGTGTGACCAGGAAAGCAAAACTTTCTGTTGAGAAAAATAGGAATTGTTGGAGAAACTGGGCAGGTTTGGCAACATCTGTAGAGAGAAAGTGAAGGTAATGTTTCACATACAGTGATCCGCCATCAGAACTGGGATTAGCCAGGAAAAGACAGAGTTGAGTTTGTGTTTGATGTGGGTTGCCAACCTACCTAAAGCAACGGAAACAGACATGTTGAGTAAAGCAAGGGAGAAGTCTGAGATGGACCAGATAAGATTAGACAAGATGCCCTACAGTATATAAACAAGCCCTTAGGCCCAACAAGTCCACACTGACCCTCCAAAGAGTAACCCACCCAGACCCATTCCACAACGTATACCCCTGACTATTGCACCTAACACTATCGGCAATTGAGCATGGCCAATTCTCCTGACCTGCACATCTTTGGATTATTGGAGGAAACCAGAGCTCCCGGAGGAAACCCCTGCAGACACGAGGAGAATGTACAAACTCCACACAGACAGTTCCCCCAAGGCTGAAATCGAACCCAGGTCCCTGGTGCTGTGAGGCAGCAGTGCTAACCACTGAGCCACCGTGCTGCCCATGAAGGAAAGAGAAGTGGGGTATTGATATTTTTTCAGTCCCAAATGAGAGAGGGTAGCAGCATTGACAATGACATCAATGTCCCGGAGAAAGAGCTGTGGGGAGGATCGAGAAAAGTACAGAACAAGGAATGTTCCACATACCCCACAAAGAGACAGGAATAACTAGGGCACATGCAGGTACCCAGGGCCATAGCTTGGAACTGACCAAAGTGAGAGGAGATAAAGGGGAAGTTGTTCAATGCAGAGGAGGGTGGGGGTGGATGGAAATGGTTCAGGCCTCCTTTATAGGGAAAAGCAGATATCCCTCAGACCATCCTAATCCAGGATGGGCATGTTGAGGGATTGCATGGCCATGGTGAAGAGGAGGAGAATGATTCCACAAACTGGGAGTTTTGTAACTGATGTAAGGCATCAAGGGAATCAAACATGTCAGTGGGATGTGAATTGGACAAGGAGAGAGAGAAAATAGATTCAAGTTTGGAAAATAAGTTTAATGGGGCAGGAACAGGCAGAACCAATGTTTGTGGATCTGGGGGAAGAAGGTAGAAGTGGGCGGGATGGGTTTTGGGGGACTGTGAGGTTGGAGGGTGTGTAGTG
>NW_025202562.1:6811-7927 GCF_004010195.1 Chiloscyllium plagiosum
CACTGTCAGAGGAATAAAGAGTGGCCATACTGCAGTCACAACATTGACAGTCTGCTCCAGGGTAAAGGAAAGCAAAGAACAGATTCGAGATAGGCAGTGAGTGTGAGGGAAGGTACAAATATATTAAATTCAAGAGCAGTAATGGAGGAAGGTGGCAGGGTGGACGTATAAATAAACATTAGGTGAACCAGGTAAAAATGAGGATAAAGGCAGCAAGCAGACAACAATGATTCATGTATAAAATATCCAATACTTGGATTTCTCTAAAGCAATGAAGCAATGACAAGAAAGTGGAGAAATTAACTGCACTTTCACAGAGAACACTCAGGTACAGAGAATTGCAAAGAACAGGCACATCAACAAGGATGGCACCATAAATGGTAAGATCTGTCAATTTGTTCAACATGGTTTACAGAACTCATCGTGAGGCACAGACTTACCAGGGACACCAACAATGCAAGTATGGGATAGTAAACATAAGCAAAAATCCGAAGTGCAGCCTTGATTCGATAGACTAACGTAATTGAATCAGAATCGCTGTAAAGGAAGTAAAGCCAGCCAGAGATACCCCTTCCCATCACTGGATTATTCCAATCCTTTTCCCTCTGATTGTCACTAATTACAGTGGTATTCCACTCTAATGTTCTCCGATGCCAATACCATCACTCCATATCTACAGTTGTGCTGATCTCAGATTGCTGCAGAGATATTGCTCCTGCTGTCATTCTGTGATAAGCAATTGAAGGGAATCCCTTAATAAGCAACTGATGGAGCAGCTCACAGCTCCCCCAGGGACACAGTTAATTTCAGTGAGTCAGACATGATTTCCAGTCAATGAACAAACAGTTGGAGTTAACCCCTTTGAATCAAATCGGTTTTGTCCCACAATAGATAAGAACATTGATCTGGTCTGTGTCGGGTTTTATTGTCAAAAAACATGGAGGAAATAATTCAAAAGGGGTTCAGGGCCTTTTTTAATAAAGGTGTCATTGCATTGGATTGAAGGATTGCACATTAAAGAAAAAAGCAATTTTATTCGAGGAAACCTTCAAGAACATTAATAATAGCCTTAACGGTATAAACTCACTAAAGAAGAGGAAAACAACAACAAACCCC
>NW_025202563.1:0-528 GCF_004010195.1 Chiloscyllium plagiosum
AATCAGGGCTCCTTCACTGAAATGAACTTTACCCCTCAGTCCCTGAGAAACCACTGCCCCTGCTCCAACAGAATTCGGGAGGTTACATTTAGCACACTCCCGGTGGAGAGCCTTACTTAAACAGAGGGTGAACTGACAGCAGGGTTACTTCACAAAATCTCCACAGCATCCCCCACCAGTTTGTAAACTTGACCTCATTCAAAACGCTGTTGCCAATGCATTAACTCAGGCTCTCATGTCACACCTGTATTCACTTCCCACAACCTACAACCACCTGATGAAGGAGCGTCGCTCCGAAAGCTAGTGCTTCTAATTAAACCTGTCGGACTATAACCTGGTGTTGTGTGATTTTTAAACTCCACTTTTCTTGGTTTGGCTCCCCATTTAGCAGTACCTTGGTTTTCAATTTCATCTGTTTTTGCAAATCTCTGCAAAGGTCCGCCCTCCTATCTTTGTTATCTCCACCAACCTCTACACTCCTCCCAATCTCTGTAATCTCCACCAACCTCTACACTCCTCCCAATCTCT
>NW_025202563.1:3250-7928 GCF_004010195.1 Chiloscyllium plagiosum
TTTAACCTGGTGTTGTGTGATGTTTAACCTGGTGTTGTGTGATGTTTAACCTGGTGTTGTGTGATGTTTAACCTGGTGTTGTGTGATGTTTAACCTGGTGTTGTGTGATGTTTAACCTGGTGTTGTGTGATGTTTAACCTGGTGTTGTGTGATGTTTAACCTGGTGTTGTGTGATGTTTAACCTGGTGTTGTGTGATGTTTAACCTGGTGTTGTGTGATGTTTAACCTGGTGTTGTGTGATGTTTAACCTGGTGTTGTGTGATGTTTAACCTGGTGTTGTGTGATGTTTAACCTGGTGTTGTGTGATGTTTAACCTGGTGTTGTGTGATGTTTAACCTGGTGTTGTGTGATGTTTAACCTGGTGTTGTGTGATGTTTAACCTGGTGTTGTGTGATGTTTAACCTGGTGTTGTGTGATGTTTAACCTGGTGTTGTGTGATGTTTAACCTGGTGTTGTGCGGTGTTTAACTTCATTTGTGGGAGTTGGTTATGTACAAATTGGTGAGTAAAATATTTTGGGAAACCTGGCAGTTGAGAAAGGTTCTTTGTAAACAGAATGACTTTTGTTTTATCACGTCTCAGGAAGATACCACTTTATGAGAACTTTTCTGCAGGATGAAAATTTACTTTGGAGTTTTTTTTCTCTCTTGCAGGAGAGCACAACCTGGAGGTGAATGAAGGCAATGAGCGAATCCATAACGTCAGTCAAATACACATTCATTCAAGGTACTCCCAGGCTACCTTTGAGAATGACATTGCGCTCTTGAAGTTAGAGACACCAATTGAGTTTAACAACTTCAGCATTCCCATCTGTCTTCCTGAAACAGACTTTGCTGAATTCTTTTTAATGAACGCCGAATATGGGGCCATTAGTGGATGGAAACTGAGGCAGGGCCGTGTCGACCACCCTGTTCTTTTCAGCGTCCCGTATGTTCCTTTTATCAAACATTCCAAATGCGTGGGCTTGCAGCACTTCCCTGTTGTACACCGAATGTTTTGCGCAGGTCTAGAAGAACTGGCAGACCCACTGTGTTACTTAACCAGAGGAAGCCCCTTTGTCACAAAGTATAGGGACGTCTGGTATATGACAGGCATGAGTTTAGGAGTGGGAGACCATGACTGCAATGTGATACCTGTTTATACAAAGGTATCAAGATACATCAACTGGATTAAAACAAAAATGACCCAATCGTCCTGAGGACTCTAGCTGTGCACCTGATGTTAATGCAACTTCAGGATGTATTTTTGTTACTAATGCTCCTATCGATGGAGTTGATATTCCGAAAGCATAGTCATGATTAAAAACCGATTACTGACTCAAGTCCTACTCCTGTTCCCTAATTCAAACTCCAAGAATAAAAAATGGTTGCTTACCCTGTAGACAGAAACTGGTCTTAACCGTGGCAGAAACTATATGGGATGATGTAATTGAAAACTGCTATACTGAGCTGGTAGCATAGAAGCACTCGGATGCAGGGGATGGGGATGATGTTGGTGGTAAAGCTTGTAATTCTGTTGAATATCGATTACAATATTAATTAGGACAGTGACTATTGTGATTGTGATGATAATGGATAAAATATTTGAATCTCCCACACACACATCCTTGGAGGAGTGGGGGGGATTTGCTAATGCTCTTTGGGTGGGTTTAAATTAATTCAGCAGGGGAATGGAATCCTAATTCGTAGTTCGAGTGGAGGTTGAGAGTAGGGAGGTCCGAAATAAGGTTTCAGGGTCACAAGTGGGCACTGGCAAGCAAAACGTTGGTTTGAAGTGTATCTGTTTCAATGCCTGGAGTATCTGGAATAAGGTGGGTGAACTTGCAGCATGGGATTTCGATGTTGTGGCCATTTCGGAGACATGGATATAGCAGGGACAGGAATGGTTGTTGCAGGTTCCAGGATTTAGATATTTCAGTAAGAACAGAGAAGATGGTAAAAGAGGGTGAGGTGTGGCATTGTTAGTCAAGGACAGTATTACAGTGGCAGAAAGGACATTTGAGGACTTGTCTACTGAGATAGTTTGGGCTGAGGTTAGAAACAGGAAGGGAGAGGTCACTCTGTTAAGAGTTTTCTATTGATCTCTGAATAGCTCCAGAGATATAGTGGATAGGAAAGCAAAGATGATTCTCGATGGGAGCGAGAGTGACAGGGTAGTTGTTATGGCGGAACTTCAACTTCCCAAATATTGCCTGAGAATACTATAGTTCAAGTACTTTAGATGGGTCAGTTTTTGTCCAATATGTGCAGGAGGGTTTCTGACACAGTATGTAGACAGGTCAACAAGGGGAGACGCCATATTGGATTTGGTACTGGGGAATGAACCCAGTCAGGTGTTAGATTTGGAGGTAGGTGAGAACTTTGGTGATAGTGACCACAATTCGGTTATGTTTACTTTAGTGATGGAAAGGGTTAGGTATATACCACAGGGCAATAGTTATAGCTGGGCGAAAGGCAATTATAATGTGATCAGGCAAGATTTAAGAGGCATAGAATGAGGAAGGAAACTCCAGGGGATGGGCACAATTGAAATGTGGAGCGTATTCAAGGAACAGCTACTGTATGTCCTTGATAAGTATGTACCTGTCAGGCAGGGAGGAAGCTATCGAACACGGAACCGTGGTTTACTAAAGAATTAAATCTCTTGTCAAGAGGAAGAAGGAGGCTTATGTTAGGATGAGACATGAAGGCTTGAGGGTTACAAGTTAGCCAGGAAAGACCTAAAGAGAGAGCTAAGAACAGCCAGCAGGGTACATGAGAAGTTGTTGGCGGATAGGATCATGGAAAACAGTAAAGCTTTATACAGGTATATAAGAAATAAAAGAATGACTAGAGTAAGGTTAGGGCCAATCAAGGACAGTAGTGGGAAGTTGTGCGTGGAGTCAGAGGAGATAGGGGAACGTGCTAAGTGAATACCTTTTGTCAGTATTCACACTGGAAAAAGACAATGTTGTCGAGGAGAATACAGAGATACAAGGGATTGAGGTTCACAAGGAGGTGTTAGCAATTCAGGAAAGTGTGAAAATATCTATTTAAACCTGGGCCAGATGGGGTTTATCCTAGGATTCTCTGGGAAGCCAGGGAGGAGATTGCAGAGCCTTTGGCTTTGATCTTTATGTCGTCGTTGTCTACAGGAGTAGTACCAGAAGACTGGAGGATAGCAAATGTTGTCCCCTTGTTCAAGGAGGGGAGTAGAGACAACGCTGGTAATTACAGACCAGTGAGCCTTACTTTGGTTGTGGGTAAAGTGTTGGAAAAGGTTATAAGAGATAGGATTTATAATCATCTCGATAGGAATAAGATGATTAGGGATAGTCAACACGGTTTTGTGAAGGGTAGGTCGTCCCTCAAGAACCTTATTGAGTTCTTTGAGATGGTGACCAAACAGGTGGATGAAGGTAAAGTGGTTGATGTGGTGTATTTGAATTTCAGTCAGGCATTTGATAAGGTTCCCCATGGTAGGCCACTGCACAAAATACAGAGGCATGGGATTGAGAGCGATTTCGATCAGAAATTGATGAACTGAAAGAAGACAGAGGGTGGTGGCTGATGGGAAATGTTCATCCTGGAGTTAGATTAGATTCCTTACAGTGTGGAAACTGGCTCTTTGACCCAACAAGTCCACACCGACCCTCTGAAAAGTAACCCAACCAAACTCATTTCCCTACATTTACCCCTGACTCATCCACCTAACACTATGGGCAATTTAGCATGGCCAATTCACCTGACCTGCACATCTTTGGACTGTGGGAGGAAACCAGAGCACCCGGAGGAAACCCACGCAGACACAGGGAGAAAGTCTCCCAAGGTTGGAAGTCTCCCAAGGTTGGAATCTAACCTAGATCCCTGGTGCTGTGAGGCAGCAATGCTAACCATTGAGCCACCATGCCACCCCAAGTTCAGTTACTCATGGTGTACCACAAGGATCTGTCTTGGGGCCACTGCTATTTGTCATTTTTATAAACGACCTGGATGAGGGTGTAGAAGGATGGGTTAGTAAATTTGCGGATGACACCAAGGTCGGCATAGGTGTGGATAGTGCAGAAGGATGTTGTAGGTTATACAGGGACATAGGTAAGCTGCAGAGCTGGGCTGAGAGGTGGCAAATAGAGTTTAATGCGGAAAGTGTGAGGTGATTCACTTTGGAAGGAGCAACAGGAATGCAGAGTACTGTGCTAATGGTATGATTCTTGGTAGTGTGGGTGAACAGAGAGATCTTGGGATCTCGGTGTCCATGTACATAGATCCTCAAAGTTGCCACCCAGGCTGTTAAGAAGGCATACGGTGTGTTAGCTCTTATTAGTGGAGGGACTGCATTTCGGAACCATGATGTCATGCTACAGCTGTATAAAACTCTAGTGCGACCACACTTGGAGTATTGCGTGTTCAGGTCACCGCATTATAGGAAGGATGTGGAAGCTTTGGAAAGGGTTCAGAGGAGATTTACCAGGATGTTGTCTGGAATGGAGGGAAGGTCTTACGAGGAAAGACTGAGGGACTTGAGGCTGTTTTCGTTAGAGAGAAGGTTGAGAGGTGACTTAATTGAGACATGTAAGACAATCAGAGGGTTAAATCAAGTGGACAGTGATAGCCTTTTTCCGAGGATCATGATGGCTTGCATAAGGATGCATAGCTTTAATTTGAAGGGTGATAGATATAGGACAGATGTCAGAGATAGTT
>NW_025202564.1:0-673 GCF_004010195.1 Chiloscyllium plagiosum
TGGATAAAAGCGAGAGGTTGCATTTTGCTAAAATAAGGAAGGGCAGGATTGGTATAGTTAATGATAGGGCCCTGGGTTGCGTTGTAGAACAGAGACATGGTGGGTTTCAGGTACGTTGTTCTTTGAAAGTTGCATCATTGGTAGACGGGGGTTAAGAAACGTTCATTACACTTGCCTTCATTGTTCACAACGTTGTGTATAGGAGTTGGGACATCATGTTGGTAAGACCACTTTCAGAGTACTGAGTACAGTTCTGGTCGCCCTGTTATAGCATGTCGGAGAAATTTGCCCAATAAGTTAGAGATCACAAAGCACAGTTCAAAGTGAAATTGACAAACACTTTACTACAAGCAATGTCACTGGAAGAGAAACTGACTGGGCTGACAACTGACAGTGTGTACAGGTAGATCAGAATTTCTCTTCTAAGAGCTGAGGATGAGACCAGTTTTTATAATAATGCTGAACCATAAGGCTGATTAAGAAATGGGGAATATACAATGTATCTGGAAATGGAGTAATCTAGTTACAAGGATGCTAATTGGAAAACAGTTATCAGATGAATGTCCTGTTCCTTCACACAGTGTCACATCCTGACTATCGATGGTTCCATTCCTCTTCACAGGTAGGTGTTAACTTCTCCTCTGAAGTGGTGAGGTGCTTCCATTTCTTGTTC
>NW_025202564.1:730-3360 GCF_004010195.1 Chiloscyllium plagiosum
TAGTGAGGTTGAAGTGTATTCCTTTGTCCGTGTGTGCTGTCAGGTTTGGCTTGCGAGCCTGCATGGGCATTTCTGGGTGTTTTAGGTACAGTTTGGCCAATTTTGCTTTTGTGGGCCTGTTGTGGGTTGGCAGAGTGGCAGATCTTTTTCCACAATTTCCCCCCCTTTTCTTTTTGTTTTGCTTAGGGGAGGGACGAGAAGGGGCAATGTAACCGGAGCCAGGGGATTGTCGGGTGGGGGACTCGGTATCAGACAGATAGCTCTCAGTGTCCGAGTCTGGTCCAGGAGAGGCTATTTTAGGGGCAGGGATGTTCTCCCAGTGGATCTATGCTAGCTGAGTGGTGAGGGGGACAGAGGGTAACAGAATTGTACATAGGTGTGAACAGCACAGTCGGATAGCCATGGCTACCACTCTAAGTCCGGCAATGATAGCGATGACGGCTATCAGTCCCTGCTGTCAGGCTCTGCGCGTGCCCTCTTTCACAGTGAGTAGGTAGTCCAGGGCCATCCTGTTCTGCAGAGTCACAGTACAGATGGCAACAGCCTCCACATTCAGCTGGACGAATGCGTCTCCTGTGGAGTTTGCCACCTCCTGTACTGTGATAGTGAGTTTGTGGGCTTTTACCTGTAACTGTAAGGTTGCAGAGTGGGGTGACATCAGGTAGAGAGCTGCTTCAATGGCAGCGAGGGCTCATCTGCTGCCTGGCATGGGCTTTGGAAAAGGAGGGGACTGGAAGTGATAAATTAATGGTACCGCATACCCAACATTGTAGCTCCCAGTCCAGGACGACAGCAGCCAGGGGTAGGCTTTGTGGCCACAGATAAAATAGGTGCCGTTGTCGGTCTGGAGATGGAGTGTCTGGGTCCTTGTCCAGCTGGTGAGGAAGGTGGTATTCTGGGTGATCCTGTTGAGGACCTGTCGGTTTAAAATGCTGCCTTCTGCAGCGGATCGGCGTGCTGTGGGGGTTAGGAGCAGGGAGTCAGTGCACCGGCTCCAGCTAACCTCCCATCCAGATGGCTGTGTGTGTTTCAAACAGATGTATCCTGCAGGTGGCCCGTGTGTGTTAGTGTCAGCAATGGTCAGGGCTGCTGGCTCATGGGAGAGGTTGTAGGCCGGGTAAAACCACCCTTTATATTTTTCCAGGTGGTAACCTGCAGACCGCCAGCGGGCTGGGCTGTTGTCCCCATATTTGGTCATTGCTGGTGGTATTTTGAGTGTGGTAACTTCAGGGGACCTGTCTGGCTCCAGGCATCATTCCACCATGTCAGAGATATTTAAGGGATTGAGGCTGAGGAAATGCCCCCCCGTGAGAGTGGACAGGGACCTAGTGCAGACCCAGCAGCAGGTCTGATTAAATCGCTGGGCACACCCATGGGCCATTTTGAGGAAGGTGTTGGCCTGCAAATCACAGTGGGTTATGAAATGTGCTGCCCCTTGGCCCTGTTTACCAGCAAGCCACAGTGTGATGGTCAGACTGATCAGATGGTGATGGCTGCCGCGAGCATCTGGATTCATCCTCTGTGTTCAGAGTGGTGCCTTCCTCTGTGTGGTCCCTGTTCAGAGGTTGTGGAGCCCTCTTGCAGCGGGTGGTATGTGTCCATTCAGGCCATCCTTCCAGTTTCACAGCAGTCCGGGTTGTCATCAGGATCAGGTACAGGCCTTTCCACCGAGGGGAGAGAGAATCTTTTTCTAGTGATTTTATCATGACATAGTCCCCAGGTCAGAACAGATGAATGGGCAATGATTGGGGTGTGGGCAACGCAGCTCTGACCTGGTTGTGTGAGCACTAATGCTTCTGCTAAGGGCCTGGACATACCCTAGTGGGGCCTCTTGTGTCAGAAACAGGGCTGTGTGAGTGTCAGGGGTCTGGTGGCAGTGGGCATAGGCTGCCCCATAAGTACTTGAAAAGGGGTGAGCACAGCTGTTCAGTTTGGCTGCGCATGTGTAGCATAGAGGGCAAGTGGCAAGGCGTCTGACCAGGTCAGTCCTGTTTTCTGGGTGGTTTTAGTCAGTGTGGTCTTCAGGATGCCATTCATCCGCTCGACCATGCCTGACGACGGGTTGGTTGGGGATGGGTTGTCGCTGTGGTATCCCTAGTGCCTCGCTAATGTTGGTCACGAGCTAAGCCGTGAGGGAGTCCCTTTCTCCATCGTTATGCTACTGGGAACTCCAAATCTGGGGATGACATCCTTTAGGAGGCATTTTACTACCATACATGTATCATCCTTTCTTGTGGGAAATGCTTCCATCCATTCGGAGAACATGTCTCTGATGACCAGGATGTACTTGTAACCCTGTATTTGTGTGTGAAGTCAATCTGTAAGAGGCTGAAAGGCCCCTCAGGAACTGGCAGGTACTTGACAACTGGCTTCCCTGCATTGTTCTGCAGGCAGATGAGGCACTGCTACAGCAGGATTTGGGCAGCGGCAGTGAATCCTGGTGCATACCAGGACTGCGTTAGTGTGTATCATGCCCCTCTTGCCTGTATGGCCAATGCTGTGGGCTGCTAGGGCCAGTGTGTGTAGGTGGGCACTTGGGCAAATGATGTGGCCATCAGGGTGTATTAGCAGGTTGAGGGAAGGAGATTGTGTGGCCCCAGTGCAGGCCCAACTGTCCTTTTCCTGCTGTG
>NW_025202564.1:4181-7929 GCF_004010195.1 Chiloscyllium plagiosum
TGACTCCGAAGGCATATCTGGAGTCAGGATAAATGTTTGCTGTGTGTCCTTTAGCAATGACACAAGCCCTAGTGAGTGCAAACAGCTCTGCAGCTTGTGCAGATGTGCCATTTGGCAGTGCAGCTGACTCTAGAACTATGAAAGGAGTGCAGAGGGCACATCCTGCCAGTGTGCAGTGGTCTGAGGGCCTGAAGGATGAGCCATATGTGTAGAATATGAGGTCAGAGTTGTCTAGAGGTGTTTCAGAGAGGTCAGGGCATGGGGCAACGACCTGCTGGACAAGGTCTAAACAGTTGTGTTCATCCGTAATAGTGGTCAGAGTGAGTGGAAGCAGGGTGGTGGGGTTTAGGGCAGGGGCACATTGTAGGGACATGATGGCTTTGGATAGTAAAGCAACCTCATAGCCAATTCTCTGGGTGGCAGTGAAATGTTGCTGCTGGAAATGGAGTAATCTAGTTACAATGATGCTAATCGGAAAACAGTTATCATAGGTATGTCCTAATTCTCTACACAAAGCAACATTCTGACAGTATCGATGGATCAGGAGCTTCCATTCGTCTTCGCAGGTAGGTGCTAATGTCTCCTCTGAAGCGGTGAGGTGCTTCCATTGTCCTGTCCTGGGAGCAATGCTCTTGCTGGTGCCTCTCTGTCTGACCTGTTCTTTGTGTGGCTTTGGTATTGCTGTGTTGTGAAACTGCCCTCAGGGCCTTGTGATAGCTGTGGTACTCTGTCATTGTTAGTGGGTACTTGAGCTGTACAGGTATTCCCTTGTCTGCAAGTGCTGTCTAGTTTCACTTGTCAGCCTGCTTGGTCCCTGCTAAGACATTCTGGGTGTTTTGGTACAGTTTGGCCAATTTTGCTTTTGTGGGCCTATTGTGGGTTGCCAGGGTGGCAGATCTTTTCCCACATACAATTACCAGGAATACTTGGAATCCTGAGAAGGATTCAAGTGAATCCTAGAGAGATGTTGCATCCCTTGGACTATTCCCAGAAAGTGAATGAACTATCAAGACTCCAGTTAATTGGTAATTTTTATTTGTTTAAAAATGTGAAAACTTAATGAAGAGTTCTTCCAGTTACTCACTGGGTATTCAAATTTCTCTTCAGAATTAAAGATCATAACAAAACTGGGTGTCATTGTGGGATGTTGAATCTGTAGTATGTGCTTGGTAAAATTTGGATGAACAATATTTCAAAGTGAATTTTATCATGTTAAGTACTAAGACTTTCTGGAGAGGAAAGATTTGCCCTTGTGTGTTTTGCATTACTTAATCAAGGTCAGTTCAATAAAATATGCAGACAAGTTTGATGCTAGAGTTGGGAGCTGTGGCAAAATATCAGAAATAATGCAGGCAGTAGCACGGCAATTAAGGTTAGAAAGTTAGCTAAAAAAATTATAAAAACAGGTTGGAAAGTTTTGTCAGCTTTACTTAAAAAAAAGTTAACAAAATGAGTCTGGGGATTCAGTAACGGAGGATAAAGAGATGGCACATGAATTGAAAAGAGTTTGAATCTGACTTCACTAGAGAGGATACAAATAACACCATGGAACTAGTTGTAAATCAGGAATTGAAAGGGAGGGAGGAACTGAAGAAAATTACAATCGCCCAAGGAATTAGTACTGAGTAAACTGTTGGAACTACGAGCTGATAAGTCCCGGGTATTTGAAGGAATTCATCCTAGACTCTTAAAGAGAAATTAGCGAGTGAAATAAGACCATAAGACATAGGAGTGGAAGGAAGGCCATTCGGCCCATCGAGTCCACTCCGCCATTCAATCATGGCTGATGGGCATTTCAACTGTACTTACCCGCATTCTCCCCGAAATAGTTAATGTATTGGTTTTAATTTTCCAAACCTCATTAGTTTCAGGGATGGTTTCTTTAGATTGGAAAAATCATTTCTTCAAAAAGGGAGACAGAACAGGAAACTGCAGACCATTTAACTTAACATATGTAATGGGGAAAATGTTCAAAGCTATTATCAAAGGTATTATGACAGGGCACTTGTATAAGTTCAAGGTAATCAGGCAGCGTGAATGTGTTTTTGTCAATGGGAAATAATGTAATAATTTTTTGAAGAACGGCCTCTCCACACTGCGACTGAGGTGATGAATCTCCAGTGCCCACAGGGAATGGAATCCCTTCCCTCAGTCCCCACATTTCCACAACTTCTCCGCAGTTCTGGTGACTTTTTGGCTCTGTGTTTCCGATAAACAATTGAAAGTGTGATCACACTCAGGAAACGTGTACAGTCACTCCCTCCTGCGAATAGTGTAATGTTTCTTCAGTGTGTGTAACTGGTTAAAGCGCTGCCCATAGTCAGCTCATGGGGAGACTCTTTCAACAAGGGGAAAAGACATACAAAGGTTGAGCAGCGAGACAAAATGCAAAAGCAATAAAATGTCAAACCACGGGGATAAAATATTGTGGCTCGACCCCTTTTTTTCCCATTGGCATTTGGACACTTAAAATCTGCCAGTAACACCAGCATCCCGATTGAGCATACAGCGCATGTTTGCCGGTGTCAGCAACGCCATGCGCATGCTCGCCGGGTGTCAGCAAAACACTGGGCATGCTCATCGCAGTCCGCACAAAAAGGCGCGCGATCTTCTTTTGATTGACCAATAGGAAGTACAGGAGGACCGGAAGGAGTCTAGTCCTCCTGCCAATCAGAGCCACCCCATCAGGAGGTGGAGAAGTCGACGTTTCAGGGGTAACCCTTCTTCAGGATTGGGGATGGGTGCAGATAAAGAGTGTCCTTGGGGCAGGGTGGTGAATTGGGGATAGGTGAAAGGTCTGACCTGGTTGGTGAATGGGAGGAATAAATCTGGTTCGTGACAGTGATGAGTGGAAATGAGGGGGAGGAGCTGAGAAGGGAGTCGTGGGAGGTGGGTGGGGGGAATGGGAAGTGAGGTTATTTGAGACTGGAGAACTCAATGTTGAGTCCTCTAGGCTATAGGCTGCCGAGGCGGAAGATGTGGTGTTGTTCCTCCAATTTACTATTTGGTTCATTGTGGCAATGGAGAAAGCCTAAGATAGTCTTTTCAGAAAGGGAGTGGGAAGGGGAATTAAAGTGGGCAGTGACTGTGGACCCGCCTGCGACGTTCAGCAAACCGTTCCCAAGTTTATGCTCAGTCTCCACAATGTAGAGAAGACCACAATTGGAAAACATGAGAAAAAGAGTACAACAATATGAAGTTGTGAAAAAGAGCAGAAAGGAAGTGTATTATTTAAATGGTGATATACTGAGATGTGGAGGAAGTGAGATCTGCAGATACTGCTGATTAGAGTCAGTAAGTGTGGCGCTGGAAAAGCATAGCAGGTCAGACAGCATCTGAGGGGCAGGACAGTCTATGTTTCAGGCACAAGGGAATAGGGAATGATATGTGGATATAGAAAGGGGGGTCAGTGTCCTTCCACACCAGTCACTGCCAGTTGTTAGACAGGTGCAGCAAGCAATCAGCAAGGCAAGTGGTATATTAACAAGAGGAATTGTGTTCAGAATTGTAGATGCCTTCCTGCAGTTAGGGGTCATTGAATATATTCAAGGCTGAGTTCATCTGAGTTTTGAGCAACAATAAAGTGGATGTTTATGGGAGAAAGCAAGAAAATGTTTTTAAGACCAGTACAGAACAGTTACAGAGTCATACAGCACAGAAACAGACCATTCAGTCCAACTAGTCCACGTTGAATATATTCACAAATTAATCTAGACCCACCTGCCAGTGTTTGGCCCATATCCCTCCG
>NW_025202565.1:0-7929 GCF_004010195.1 Chiloscyllium plagiosum
CTGACCCTTGTGGAACACCACTTGTCACTGGCTGCTATCCTGAGAAGGACCCTCTTATCCCCACTCTCTGCTTTCTGCCAGACAGCCAAGCTTCTGTCCATGTGAGGACCTTGCCTCTAACACCATGGACCCTTATCTTACTCAATAGCCAATATATCTTTTGACATCTCTGCATCCTCCTCACAGCTCACCCTCCCACCCAGCTTTGGCATCAGAAAAATCACAGATGAAAGTGGGGCTTGTTTTTGTTTAAGATTTCCAGCCTCCACAGTTCTTTGTTGTATGTTAATGAAATGAAAGGATGTTAGTGAATCATACACTAAATCATTTACAACATTTAACTGGCTTCTCCCCCATACTCTTTTAACCACAGCAACATTCTCGACTTACAGTAGTGGTACCAGATTTAAAATACTCATGTATAACCAACACTTTTTTTCCAGTGCAATGCCATTGACAAACACACCTGCAGGCACTTGTTCTGAGCAGTTTGCAGTTTATGTCCTAAATTCTGTGTAGGAATCGAGCCAAGCTGGAGACACCTGACAGCTTGTTTTAAGACATACATACTTAGTTTGGCTGTCAGCTTTCTAAAACAAATAAAGTAAATGCTAAGTAGCTCATACTTCTCCACTAGGTTCACCTTTACAGCTCACCACTGAAAGGCAAACCAACTTCCCTGTCAACCCCAAACAGAATCTTTATCAGATTAGATTAGATTACATTACATTACAGTGTGGAAACAGGCCCTTCGGCCCAACAAGTCCACACCGACCCGCCGAAGCGTAACCCACCCATACCCCTACATTTACCCCTTACCGAACACTACGGGCAATTTTAGCATGGCCAATTCACCTGACCTGCACATCTTTGGACTGCGGGAGGAAACCGGAGCACCCGGAGGAAACCCACGCAGACACGGGGAGAACGTGCAAACTCCACACAGTCAGTCGCCTGAGGCGGGAATTGAACCTGGGTCTCTGGCGCTGTGAGGCAGCAGTGCTAACCACCGTGCCGCCCACAAATCTTCCAGAATAAAATATAAAAACAGCACAGAACAGTGAAACGATAATAGTATTGATGAATCTGAATGTACTTTGGAAGATCCAATATTTTCTTACAAGTTGGAAATACAGAGTGCGGCAGTAGAGGTTGAGAGAGGACAGGAAGTCAGCAAGTTGGTGGGTTCTGGAGAAACATAGAATTAATCTCTGATAGAAACAGTAGTAGGCCTGATGAGGCTGTTCTGTAACTTACTATGATCATGGCTGATCCTGAAGAAGGGCTTATGCCCGAAACGTCGATTCTCCTGTGCCTTGGATGCTGCCTGACCTGCTGCGCTTTTCCAGCAACACATTTCCAGCTCTGATCTCCAGCATCTGCAGACCTCACTTTCTCCTCATGGCTGATCACCCAATTCAGTGCCTTTTACCCCACACTTTCTCTATGTCCCTTTTATATCATTGGTATCTCTATCATAGATATACCAATATCTGTTGGTATTTATGTCATAGTTTGTTCATCTCAGCTTTAAACTACTTAATAAGTGAACTCCCACTGCCCTCAGGGGTTAAGAATTCTGAAGATTCAGAACTCTCTGATTGAAACAAAATCTGCTCACCTCGGTCCTAAGTAGTTTCCCCTTTATTTTTAAATTGTTCCCTGGTTCTAGGCTCTGCAGTGGAGAAACATCTTACCTGCATATACCTTGTTGATCTCATTCAGTATTTTGTAGGTTTCAATTAGATCATCTCTCCTTCTTTGAAACTCAGCTTTCCCAATCCTGCTTCGTAAGACTGTCTTTCCATCCCAGGAACAAATCTGATGAACCTGCTTAATATTCCCAAAATAGCAATAATCTCCTTCTGAAGTAAGGAGTCACAGTACTCCAGGTGAAGTCTAAACAAGAGTCTACATAATTGAGGCAAGGCTTCACTACTCCAGTCCTCAAATTCTCTTGTGATACACATTAACCTCAATCCATGACTGTTCATTACCTCTGTCCCATGTGCATTAATTTTGTTAACCAGTCTCCTGTGGAGGGCTTTATTAAAAGCCTTCTGAAAATCCATACTGGGCCAAGTCCACCACCCACTTTATCAACATCCTCAAAAACTCATTATTTTGACAAAGACAAATTACTTGTCCAATTAGATTATTATCATGCAAGTGTCCATTTTTTTTATTCATTCACAGGATGAGGGCATCACTTATTGCCCAGAGGGCAACTAAGAGTCAACCACATTGCTTTGGGTCTGGAGTGACATGTAAAGCAGATTGGGTAAGGATGGCAGTTTCCTTCCCTAAAGGACACTAGTGAACCAAATGGGGTTTTCCAACAATCAACAATGGATTCATGGTCATCATTGGACTCTTGATTCCAGATTTTTATTAAATTCAAATTCCACCACCTGCCATGGATTATCTGGATTTCCAGTCTAGTCCAGGCCATCACTTCCCCTGTAATTTGTCTCCTCTAATTTTAACATCCTTTACAAGAAGTTCTAGCATTTTCCTTACTACTAATGTACAGCTAACAAGGTCTGTTATTCCCAATTTTCTCTGTTCCTCCTTTTTTAAATAGGGGTGATATTTGCTACCTTCCAGTTTGCTACATTCCAGAATCTATCGAGTTTTGGAACTTGATCACCAAAGAATCCATTATCTGCACAGGAACCTCCTTTAACACCCTGACATGTAGATTCTCAGGTCCTTGGCGACTTATCACATTTCAGTCCCATGTGTTTCTCCAACACAACCTCTAACTAATACTAACTTCCTTCAATCCATCATACTTAATAGTCTTAGATCTTCCATTTTAGGAGATTGTTTGTATCTTCCTTTAGTGAAACAGACACAATGACATATTTAACTTCTCTGCTGTTACTCTATTCCCTTTTTTAAATTATCTTGACTAGCCTGCACTGGATCAACATTATTCTTAGCATTTTTTTATTTAGTTACCTTTTGAAACTTTTACAGTTCATTTTAACATTTTTGGTGGTTTATATTCTGATGCTCCTAATTATCCAGTTTATTTCCAACTTTATATATCATTTGTTTTAACTTTAACATCCTTTGCCTAAGATGAATCCTCTGCTGGCCTCTTCTGGCTGTAGACGTCACAAATGTTTATCTTGTTTTTTGATTGATGATGAGAAGCCAAGTGGAGCTTTGTCCTGTTATTTGTGTAATTGTCCAGTACCATTTACAACTGGATGTGGCATCATGGCACAGCTTAGATCTGGTTTGTTGATTTTGGCATCATCAATTCTATAGGTGTTGTGTGGGAGCTTTACCAGATTCCCACTTCATGTTTTTTTGGTATGCCTAATGCTGCTCCTTTAATGCCCTTTTACACTCTTCATTGAAACATGGTTGATCCCCTTGATGGTTATGGTGGAGTGAGGGATATGTCAGACTATGAGGCTACAGATTGTGGTTCAGCACAATTCTGCTGCAGCTGCTGTCCCACAGCAACACGGGGATCCCGGTACTGAATAGGTAGATATGTTTCATTTAGCATAGCATACTGCCAGGGAACACAACGGAGTGTCTCCTCAATGTGAAGACAGGACTTTGAATCCACAAGGCCTGTGCTGAGATCAGTCCCGCCAATGCTACATGGACAGATATATTGGGCAACAGGTGGACTGATGAGAATGTGATCAAATAGATATTTCCCTCTTGCATATATGTGTGGGATTAACTCAAGGATAATGGTTGAGGTGCACAGAACACAGATGACCCACGGTCTAATTCTCTGGCTCTCATTACAGCCTCCAGTTATCATACTTTCCTTGGTCTTTGTTGCTTGAATACTAATTACTACAGGCTATGTAATGCATGATGTGGAGGTTCTGGTGTTGGACTGGAGTGAATACCTGGCGAAGGAACAGCGTTCCGAAAGCTTGTGATTTCAAATAAATCTGTTGGACTATAACCCCATGTCATGTGACTTCTGGCTATATAATGCAAACAGAGCTGGGATCCACCAGAATGACACTACAGGTTAGGAATCCTGAATTGGGAATCCTTCAGTGTCACCAGGTCAAAATCGTGGAATTCCCTCCCTAATGGTGTAATGGGTCTACCAACAGATCAAAGACTGTAGCAATTCAAGAAGGCAGCTCACCACCACTTTCGTAAGGCAACTTAAGGGCAGGCAATAAGTGTTGCTCCAGTCAGCAATGCCCATGTTCAACAAATGAATAAGAAAAATTACAAAGAGAGATTTGAGATATGAGATTAATTCCATTGGAACAGAAATTCCCAAAGAACGTTTGATCTGTTTCCTTATAATAATTAAGAGTCTTGAATGTAAATGGAACAAAGAACAAAGAAAATTGCAACACAGGAATAGGTCCTTTGGCCCTCCAAGCCTGCACAGATCCAGATCCTCTATTTAAACCTGTCGCCTATTTTCTAGGGATCTGTATCCCTCTGCTCCCTGCCCATTCATGTATCTGTCTAGATAAATCTTAAATGACGTTATCATGCTCACCTCTGCTGACAATGCATTCCAGGCACCCACCACCCTCTGCATAAAGAACTTTCCACACATATCTCCCTTAAACCTTGCCCCTCTCACTTTGAACTCTTGACCTCTAATAATTGAAGGGTAAAGGTTCTTGCTATCCACCCTGTCTATACTTCTCATGATTTTGTAGACCTCAATTAGGTCCCCCCTCAACCTCCATCTTTCTAATGAAAAAAATCCTAATCTACTCAACCTCTCTTCATAGCTAGTGTCCTCCATAACAGGCAATATCCTGGTGAAGCTTCTCTGCACTATCTCCAAAGCGTCCACATCCTTTTGGTAATGTGGCAACCAGAACTGTACACAGTATTCCAAATGTGGTCGAACTAAAGTCTTATACAGCTGTAACATGACCTGCCAACTCTTGCACTCAATACCCCATCTGATGATGGAAAGCATGCTGTATGCCTTCTTGACCTTGCGAATAGGAAAAGATTATGTCCTGCAGTTGGGCAGTCAGTGCAATAGGTCATCAATTTACACTTATCATTACATGAATAAGAATAAACTGTTACAAAATTATTACCACAAAGGGCTGTTGAAAATTGGAATGTTTTTTCTCAGGGTGTGATTGAGTTAGAAGCTACAGAATCTTTTATGGAAATCTGGATAAATATTTGAAACAGATGAAAACTTGATATGTTGCGTATTTGAAGCACCAAAGTTGTGCTCAGGTCAGATAGAAATGCAAAGGGATTAGTTTTGGATGGTTTGAGCAAAGGTGCAGTATTTACTCAACTGACTGAATGATCTTTTATGCTGATCCTCAGTATAAAAGCAAATCAAAAGGGACCATTCAAGGCTAGCAATTTCAAGTGTAAACTCTCACAAACGAGTTGTTTTACATCTTTTTCAACTTTTTCACACTGAGGGTGGTGCATGTATGGAATGAGCTGCCAGAACAAGTGGTGGAGGCTGGTACAATTACAACATTGAAAAGGCATCTGGATGGGTATATGAATAGGAAGGGTTTGGAGGGATATGGGCCAAATGCTGGAAAATGGGATGAGATCAATTTAGGATATCTGGGACCAGATTAATTTCGGATATCTGGGACCAGATTAATTTCGGATATCTGGGACCAGATTAATTTAGGATATCTGGGACCAGATTAGATTAGATTACATTACATTGTGGAAACAGGCCCTTCGGCCCAACAAGTCCACACCGACCCGCCGAAGCGCAACCCACCCATACCCATACCCCTACCCCTACATTTACCCCTTACCTAACACTACAGGCAATTTAGTATGGCCGATTCACCTGACCTGCACATCTTTGGACTGTGGGAGGAAACCGGAGCACCCAGAAGAAACCCACGCAGACACGGGGAGAACGTACAAACTCCACACAGTCAGTCGCCTGAGGTGGGAATTGAACCTGGGTCTCTGGCGCTGTGAGGCAGCAGTGCTAACCACTGTGCCACCGTGCCGCCCAAAGGGACCAGATTAATTTTGGATATCTGGGACCAGATTAATTTAGGATATCTGGGACCAGATTAATTTCGGATATCTGGGACCAGATTAATTTTGGATATCTGGTCAGTATGAACAAGTTGGACTGAAGGGTCTGTTTCTGAGCTGTACAACTCTATGATTCTATCTGAGAAGAAGATCTGAGAACTGGCTGGGGAGGGAGAAAGTCATTCAGAGAACGAAATGTTGCGGTTGGCTCTTTCACTGTCTGAATTTGCCAATTCCACCTTCAACTGTATGGATTTTTCATCTGCTTTTGAAGGATCTATTACTGTATGCGATGAGGTGAACAAATAAATGTCCATCAGATGTTAAATTACGGAAACAAAAGATCAAATCTTTTCCAGGTCTGAAAATGTGGGCTGTGGTGAGATGTTGGACAGATGCAGGGTGCAGGGTGGAGCAGGGTGAGAGATGAAGCTAGGTGAGTGGTGGAGCAGGGTCAGAGAGGGAGCAGGGTGAGGGGCAGAGCAAGGTGAGGGGTGGAGCAGGGTGAGGGGCAGAGCAGGTTGAGAGATGGAGCAGGGTGAGAGGTCGAGCAGGTTGAGAGATGGAGCAGGGTGAGAAGTGGTGCAGGGTAAGAGGTGGAGCAGGGTCAGAGTTGGAGCAGAATTGGCTAATGAGTGAAACAAGGCCATCTCAATGTCACATCACCTCACTCTATTTTGTACCCTTGTTATATGTTGCTCGACAGGATTCTTTCTGGGCTGTGGCAAGATGCCAATTGATGTGTACAAATGGCACAACTTGCCTCATTAATATTCAGACTTCCGGTTTGCCAAACAATGTTGGGAAACTATATGAGGCCACCAGATTATGTATTTGGTGGATTCAGCTCACCACTTGTTTAGGACCATCTCATTGTTGGTGACCAGCCTACAACATCACAGGATATGATGCTCAGGCGCCAGTTGAATGCATGCCTTGTCTATGGACCTTCTAATCTGCCGTCTGCCACCACATCGTAACTATCTTGGCCCATTCACCAGGTATTGGCTGTGTCCTCTGGAACCACACACTTACATTGCAGGATTCACCAGCAATTAATGATGAAAGGCTGTAACAGGAAGACTGTGCACAGCTCGCATACTGCCCTCAGCTGAATATTCATAGTCACTAACTTAGCACTTACTGTTTGCTCAAAATCAGTCCATTCAGAGAAACAGGCAGCTTGTTTTGTTGCAAAACAGGCTTCAGTCTTGGAAGGACCCATCAGGCTGCTGGCAGAACGCTCCATCAATCTTACACTTCCTTTTTGTCTCACCAGCTTAGACGGTAATGCATTGCATGTGCAACACGCAGGCCATAATTTCAACTCCTACCATCCCTGCAAGAGCAGTCCTCATCTTCTACAAGATCCAGGATTGTCTCCTCATGCGGGTGAGGACAGGACTCTCTTTGCACTGTAATAGACTGTCCAATCCAGTAACAAGGAAAAGGGGCAAATAAGTGAGATGACAGTAAGTGGCCTTGCTTTTCGCCTTGGTTCATGTGGAAGAAAAGTGGGAAAAGACAGAGAGTTAGTTGTTTGGGAGGCAGAGAATGAAAAGAGGCTAAGAAAATGTATAGCAGGCCATAGATGGTGGTGGGGCTTGAGCCCTGATGGGAGGTGAGTGCAGTGACACTAATGTGTGTAAATTGCTGGGACGTGGAGTGAGGTGGCAGAGAGAAAAATGTGGCACTTATCCTGGTGGAGTGGAGAAGATTAATCTTTGTCTAACATCAAGGATCAATGGAAATTGTTCCTCAGCCTCATCTGAATAATGGCGACAAGTGACTGGAACTTGCTGTGTTTCGACAGACATTTAATCAGGCAGGCAAAAACTGAGTTACTTGCCTTTCTCAGAATGATCCTCAGGCATGTTCTGAAATGGAACGATGCATGTATTTAGATTAGATTACATTACAGTGTGG
>NW_025202566.1:0-2484 GCF_004010195.1 Chiloscyllium plagiosum
TCCACAAACTCCATCAACAAACACATCGACCTGTACCCAATATACCGGCCAATACAGCGGACAGCTGAAACTGATAACTGGAAGCGGCAGGGACAGGCCACGACAAATACCGGAGGAAACACCACAGAAGCGCTTCGGAGAACAGAACCACAACAACGAGCATCCCTGCTACAAATCTTCTCCCAAACTTTAAATATAAATCATGTGCTTGGGATTTGTGCTGCAGTTCTAAACAACAGAGAGCAAAATCTCCGTCATGTCAGATGGGAACAGATAGGAATCTCCACAAGAGGTGGAAGTAAGTGAATGTTTTTCAGTTGGAGAAAATTCAAACCATTTCTCACTGTAATAGCCTGTGGCTATCAAATCAAAGTGTTTTATAACCACAAAGGTTTAATACAGCGTTTTTAATTTAAAATATCTGAATGCTCTCCTTCCAGTGTGACAGTACAGTTGTGTCAGCAAAGGGGATAACTGAGTGAATCACTTTACTTGTTCAGCTAGCGAACATTCCTGTTGTGGTAAGATATAGGGGCAGAATGTAGGAAGAGGGATGGAAAGGTTCTGAAGAAGTTTGACATAGGGACAGAGGAAGTGTTCGTGGTTCTCACCGGCTTGAAGTGGCATATTCCCAATTCAGGACGCACTTGTATCTAATGTTCCTCTCTGTGGCAAGGGAGAAAATTACAGGTGTTCTGAGCAATGTTTAACTTTCCACTTTGGGTTTGTAGTGGACTGGACTAATGCAGTTCCACTTTTCAGCAAGATTGGGAGAGATAAACCAGAGAATCACACAGTAGTGAGTCTCACATAAGTTAAAGGGAACCTTTTGGAGCAAACCCTGAAGGAGAGAATTAACTGCCACTTGTCCAGGCAAGGTTTCATCAGGGAGAGTCATCACGGTTTTGTTACAGAATGTCATGCCTAACAGATTGGATTAAATCTATTTCATTGGCAAGCGATCAGGTTTTTTAGAACGAGGGCAGTAAAGTTGATGTTGTTTGTGTGGATTTCAACATCGCCTTTAACACGACATCACACTGGAGACTGGTAAGAGGATAAAAGTGAAAACGGATTAAAGGTCGCCAGGCAACTTGGATCCAAACTTAATTTGGTGGTGGTAGGAGGCACAGGATGGTGATAGAAGGCTGTTTATGTGACTGGAACTGGTAATTCAATGGTGTAACGCAAGGATGAATGCTGGGTCCCATGTTGTTTGTGAATATAGAACAAGTTGTGGGAAATGATAAGCAAAATTGATGATACGAATATGAGCAAAGTGGTTAATAGTGAGGAAGAAGGTCTTAGGATGGAGGAGCTCGGAGATGGATTTGTCAAATGTCACATTCAGATAGGGAATGTTGAAACTAACTATGAAAATCATGTGGTAATGCACATTGGAAGTAACGCATCAACGGATTACTCAATGAATGGCAGGACACGCGGAAACCTGGAAGAACATATAGACTTTGCATGTTGGGCCACATATCCGTGAAGGCAGCAGAACATAGTGAAAATCACAACTTTATCAGTCAAGGCAAAATATAAAAAAGCAGATAAAGTGGTGTCACAAGTAGACAAGATGGTGAAGAACGTACTTGGCACACCTTTTGTCATTAGTCAGAAAGTCGATTATCCAAGTTGGAATATCATGTTGTGGCGATATAGAACATTGGTGAGATCACATTTAGAATACTGATTGCAATTATGGTCAACTTCCACAGGAAGGATTTTGTGAAAATTGAAACTGTCCACGAACGATTTACAAGGATGTTACGGGGACCTGAGGGCTTGAGTAAAGCGTGGAGATGGGGAAGGCAGGGGCTTTTTCGCAGGAATGTTCCAGGTAGCGCGTCACGTTCTCACCATTTATAAAATGCTGAGGGCGATGGATAAGCAACTGGCCTAAATCGTTTGCGTAGAATGATGAAGTTCAAAACTAGAGGGCACAGTTTTAACGTGACAGGCACTAGGACACACTAAATAAGGTATAGAAAGTGAGAGAATGATGGTTGATTTCCAACAATCATTGCATCAGCTCAGTTTTCGGTTTTAAAAACAAACATTTTTTTTGTGAAAGTATTTTGGTGGTTAAGTCGTGAATGGAACGTTAGGGGTACTAAAATTGAGTGGTGTACCGATGAATAAGTGAGTGGGTACAATATTGTCCAATGCACTATGAAATAGAGAATGTCATATGTATAAGGAAAATCAATAAAGATCTTTTAAAATAAATGTGATGTTGCAGGACTCTGAAATACACACCAAACTGGCTGTGCTGGGATATGAGTCACATTGACTTTTCTGCAGGAGCATCAACTGATTCGGAAAGCAAAATGATATTTTTCATCTGTTCAGCAGTGGCGAAGCAATATATATTCATCCATTCCTATAAGCACTTGACGAGTTGATGTGCATTGCCTGATCGAAATATTCCAGTTCATGAAACTCTTTTTTCTTTTGAGAAACAGAATGTAGCAGATA
>NW_025202566.1:3289-7929 GCF_004010195.1 Chiloscyllium plagiosum
GCAGTTTCTGTGGCTTTCTAAGTTGTTAATATCATTTGCTCAATCGGCTCTAGCTGGATTATTGTGTGTCTTTCTGCAATTATCATTATAGCAGGGATGTGATAGCATTGGAAACGGTGCAAAACAGATTTACCCGGATATAGTCTGTTCGAAGAGTTCCACTTATGAAGATAGTTTGGACGGACTGGGCTGTCACAAAGATATTCTCTTTTTTAAAAAAAAATACGGAGCTGTACTTTTTCTCAAGGATAATGTGTCTTGATATCTTTTTTTTTATCAAAGGCGTTGTAAAACATTTCAAGCTCCGAATCGGATGAAGTGTTACAGAGATGAAAGTGTTCGCTGTGTGGCTTTTCGGTTCTCCCTCAACAGCTGAGGCTTAAGGCCAAAGATGTTATGTTTTTAAAATGAACTGTATAATGGAAAAAGAGTGGTCATTCTGGAAAGCTGAATTCCGGTTTTTAGATCCTGCTGCACTGGCGCACGAACTAATAACCTCTCTCCTTCTGCAATTCTAAGTTTTACCTGTAAGCTGCTGTTTCATTTTTACTGTGTTGAAGGTGCTTGTTTTTTTTTAGGATTGTTGTATATTTTCAGAACAGCATAAGTAAGTCTCCTTTGGACAGATTGAGTTCTGTGGGTATTCGATAGTCTGGATTTTGTTTTTCAATCCGTCATTTTGTGAATAATGTTTGTAACTAGCTTCCTCAGGTAATTTTCACCATAAACTTAAAGAAAAAAGTATAATGTTACGATCTGGGATGTCTGCTTAATAAAGTTTTGAATGTTTTAGCCTCGTCCATAACAAATCGGGAAGTAGTTGGTGGATTAAAATAGCAACTGATAGGTGTTTGTGTCTTTATTACGGGTGTTGATTTGGATTAGAGTCGACAATGCCGAGGAAAGCAATGACTCATTTAGGTACAAAGAGTTGTCTGGCTATGGCAGATGTAAAGTTGGTAGTTTTACAAAAAATAATTCAGACCTGGCTTCTGGAATTAGCAGACATGCTTGGGTTGTATTTGCCTCTTTCTGTGAGGAAATGAGAGATCATTCTCGCAATAGCTCAGCATTTAACTAAGCTGTAAAATCCATGAGTATCTTTAGAGATGGTTAAAATTTATTTGAAAATGAAGCAGCTTGAGTTAGACGCAAGAGATAAGGAAAGGACACCAGATTTGAAGCAGTATGAGATATACGATTCTCAGCTCCAAGAATACAATTTGTGCTTGCAAGTCATATAGCTCAATCACCGGTAAGCGTGCTTCCTACTCCAGTTGAAAAGCCAGTCAAGATGCAGGCAAGTGTCGCAATGCAGGATGTTTATCAAAGGAATTTTCTCCGATTGTGTCTTAACGCGATCACAGAGTCACAAGCTGAAGCAGGAGAAATCAAAAGGCACGGATAAGGAAGCTGAAATATGATAACAAAATATTTTTATCAGATAAGTGGGACACAGCAGGGGAAAAGCGTTAAAATGCAAGTATATTCAGCTCTTCTATGCTCCTGACTTACAGCAGAAAGATGAAAAAATAAAGCAGTTGAATCAGAAGACATGCACTTGGAAGGAGATTGAATGCATCCTCGTGTGATATTGCTGAGCAAATGATATGTTAAGGAGGAATTGGAGAGGAACACATATTCAAGCAAGTGAGAAATGGGCAGAACTATTTTTCCAGTAGGGTACAGAAAAGTTGTGCTGCGAGTTCCGCATGTGCCACAAATTGGAGGTTACTTCGGCATGAGGAAAACGGAGGCTAAAGTGCAAAGACATTTTTACTGGCCTGGATTGCAGGGGAATGCATTTGAATTTTGCCAGACGTATCATACGTTGTAACTAATAGGAAAATCATGGGAAATAATAAAGACTGCACGTTTAATACCTATCCCAGCGTTCGAGGAATCTTTCATAAATGTCTTCATTCATTGTGTAGGTTCCCTGCATCCAATAAAAGATGGGAATAAGCATTAATTAACAGAAATTGATGTATTGACGAGATTTCCAAATGTTGTTCAACGTGCAATATGACAGCTAAAAGGATTGTGGCAGAATTACGATTTTTTAAAATCTAGATTAAGACTACCATCAGAGATACAAGTAGCTCAATGGCCAAACTTCATATCCAAACTTTTCAAGGAGTATATAGATAGTTTGGAAATAAAACGATTCAAATCTACTGTGTCCCATCCAGAATCATACGGTGCACTGGAAAGGTGATGTCAATTATTAAAGACTATGTTGAGGTTTTATGGTTCGGAATAGCCAGATTATTTCCATAAGGGAGTTGCGTCAGTGCTGTTTGCAATCTGAGATGTACCAAAAGGATCCACCAAACTAAGTCCATCTGAAACCAATTTTGGGCATAAAGTAAGAGGACCATTAAAATTTATGAAGGAAAATTAATAAGTCAAATTATAGAGACCACGCATTTGGACGATGTGTCAAATTTTAGAGTTGGACTAAATAATGTTGGGGAGTTGTCGAGACAGTATTTAAAAGTACCGCAGCAAATGGTGATGCAGGAAGTGCATGAGAAATTTAAAAAAATCACAATTTTGCCACTGGGAATAATATATTTATTTAAATTACATTAATCGGTGAAACTTTAAAGTAAAGTTTAGAAGACCTTATCAAATTTAGAGGAAATTGAGTGAGGCTGGCTACTTGAAAGCGACTCCAGGCATGAAGGAATCTCACAGAATGTGCGATGGGAATATGTTCTAACGGTATTTTGGGAGAGAACGAACGCAAGTGGAGAATGTGTTATTGGCTACGAAACACTGGGAAGAACCAATGTCAGGGAATTTTGCATTTGACGTTCCTGAAATAAAATTGGACAATGCAAAAGTTGTCCAATATTGGTAAAGTTATTCAGTTATCTTCCAGAAGAAAATCGAAAGAGTTATTACTCTTGCATGGAGAGATCTGCTGAAATAAACTGGGAGTTAATAATCGAATTGTAGATGTTGTAAATATAGGAGATGTTGTTCTGACTTTGTAACATCATTGCAGGCATAACCCTCTAAAATTTTACAAATTCATAAGGAGATATCACCTATGCTCCAAATGGCATAACGGAAGTGAGTTTAAATGAATGGAGTTCACCCATCATCATGGCGCCAAAGCCAGATAAGTCCCAACAGTTATGTGTGGACTATCACAAAATCAATGTTGTTAGGAAGGCTGATGTATATACATATCTACAGTTGAAGGACTGCGCGGAAAAGATTGGAAGAGCAACTTCCATTTATAAGTTAGGCTTCCTCAAAGGTTACTGGTAGTAAACCTTGTCAGAAAGGTCAAATGCAATTTTATAACGCCAACTGGCCTGCAGAAATTTAAAGTAATGCCGTTTGTACGGAAAACACTTCAGCCACATTTCAGAGCTTAACTGACAAGGTAATTGCCAGATACGCAACGGTGTGGTGTATATTGTGCCTGGTGACTGTCACTCTCTTATGGATTGAATATTTACAGCATTTATCGGAATTTCGACCTGTCAACTTGTTTCATCTTTACTCTGTGTTTACGGGGTATAATTATCAGGAATCTTGCGTACTATTGGAAAAGCATAATTAAGTCTATTTTGGATCGCTGAGTTCTGTGGATATTCTATGTTCCATTCACTGTGTTTCATCCCTTAATATTGTGAATAATTTTCTCTCTGTTTTAAAAACTGGAAGTCAAACTAACTAAAATATTCCGAGTAAATTTTACTATATATTCACCAAAACAAATAACGACGTTACGCTCTGCATTGCCAGCATAAGAATGTTTTGAGTGGTGTGGCCGAGGCAAAACGGGTTTGTTTTTTCTCAGAGCAAGTTAATTGTGCGGAAACACATTTTTTCTTAGATTAGATTACATTAAAGTGTGGAAACAGGCCCTTTGGCCCAACAAGTCCACACCGACCCGCCAAAGCGCAACCCACCCATACCCCTACATTTACCCCTTACCTTACGCTACAGCCAATTTAGCATGGCCAATTCACCTGAACTGCACAGCTTTGGACTGTGGGAGGAAACCAGAGCACCCGGAGGAAACCCACGCAGACACGAATTGAACCCGGATCTCAGGCATTGTGCCACCGTGCCACCCACTTGACATGTACGAAATAATGAGGACCATGGAATTAAAGATTGAAGGTAATATTTGCTCTTGATCGATCACCAGGGTTTGTAGATTTCAGATAAGATGCAGAAAGCTTTGAATAGACTTGTAGGAAAGCTTTATCAGTCAGCGAGTGGTAGAGTCTGGAACTCACGCTCTATAAAGATCAGTTGGACAGTTAACCCTTCACTCTTCTCTGATTCCACTGACCAAAGAGTTTCGAAAAATGCTCAAAGCCGAGCATTACCGTGAGCAACAGTTATTCGATCAGTGGCTTTATGAAATGGAAAGATGCTCATGAGTATCGTGTGTGATTATTTGGCTTCCCTCCTGTGATGACGCTGGAACATTGACTTTCATATTCTCGGGTACATTTAATGAAGGCATTCTCTTTCCTGCAGATTAGGAACTCCAACCTATTTCGACTTCAGAAAAATCAGTTTTTATGCGTATTAGAAGTCTGCGCTGTCACCAGGCAGGATTCGAACCTATAATCTCCTAATCCGTAGTCAGGCGCGTTATCCATTAC
>NW_025202567.1:0-7929 GCF_004010195.1 Chiloscyllium plagiosum
TCCCAGGCACAGGAAGATCCCAGTCTGATACAAAAACCCCCTGCACTGGGATAAGGATGATCCCTTTCAGAGTGGGAAGGGCGGGATCTCGTGGGCACCGGTTCCCGGGGTGATTGGCCGAAACCGCAGAGGCAGTCCTTAAAGCCCATTGGACGCTGCGGTACGTCAATCGTATGCCCCTTCCGTCTATTGGATGCACTTGTTATCAATCAAGGGGTGGGCTTTTCTGATTGGATTGGCATGTGGGCGGGCGCACGCGTCCGATTCGCCTGTCCGCTTTACTCCGCCTATTTCCTGGCGCCTCATTGTTCTACCCTGGCCATCAATCACTCCAATCCTGGTCGACAATTGGCCGATTAGCCCCGCCAGTCACGATGTCTTAGTGCGGACGCTTACGATTGGCTGTTTGTCCTGATCCGCCAGCCCCCACAACACCACTCTTTGGCGTGTTTGCGTTGTCAATCATTAATCTCTCCCTGTGATTGGTCTATCCGCCTGACACTCCACGTCCACGGGGCGGTCGGACGTTTGTGATTGGTTGCCAGTCCAACTTTGCCACCGCCCCAACGGACCTGCGCACTGCATTGGCCGTCCACCGTCTCCCATTGGTCAGAAGGCCTGGCAATCCGTGCCTGGGCGGAGCTCGCCTTTGCCTCCCATTGAAACCGTCGGCACGTTCCGCCTCCCCAGCAGTTCGCAGCGCACCATTGGCCAGTCATGGCTTTCAATCATCGAACACCATCTGTGATTGGTCTTCGTCGCTGGCAATCAGCTTGGAATATAAGCATTGGTTGCTTGTCCAGCCCCGCCTTCCCCAGGCCAGGCTTCTATTGGCGGGTCAAGCCGTCTGTCACATTTCCCTATTGGTGATTGGTTGAAACCTCCGTCAGTCATGTTGCAATGAAGGGGGGTACGGGGTGACGTCACGCCGTCGCCACTTTTCTCAATCCGCGATTGGCTTAAATATCTGTCGGTCATGCTGCGTCAAGGGGGAGGGGAGACATCCGCGAACTTGATTGGCCGGCATGGAAGGGCGGGCTGGGCTCCGGACCAATGGCAGGGAGGGCAGACGGGTCAGGTGATCTCCGCTGGCGAGGCGACGGTTGGCGGGTGGGCCGGAGGACGGTCCGTGAGGCAGACAGGGAAATGAATATCCGCAACGCCCGGGTGAGCGGGGATTGGCGACGGAGGGAGGCGGCGTCTGATAAGCCGCCGCAGGGCCGGGGGAGGCTGGTGGGAAGCGGGGCCGAATCTGGCACCGAGAGCGGGTTCCGCCGCCGCTGGCGGCTGTCCCAGGCATCGGGGTTTGCGCATGCGCCTGAGGCTGCAGCTAAGGGTGACGTCACAGAGACCACGTGGGTCCAGGCAGGGTCTGTCCATGGGGTGGGGTCAGGGGTCAATGTACCCACTCCAACCTGCCCTGTTTAACCCCACATCCCCCTTCCCACCCCACACCCTCCAATTTCCCCCCCGTTACTGAGGAGGGATCGGAAACAAATAAAAGTGGGGAAAGTGCCGCAGACACTCTCCTGGCAGGGTCTGACCATGGGGGGGGGGGTCAGGGGTCAAACCTGCCCTGTTTAACCCCACATCCCCCTTCCCACCCCACACCCTCCAATTCCCCCCCCGTTACTGAGGAGGGAGGGGAAACAAATAAAAGTGGGGAAAGTGCCGCAGAGACCCTGTGGGTCCAGGCAGTGTCTGTCCTGGGAGGTATGCGGTTAATGTACACACTCCAATCTCTGTCAGCTTCACTGTTTCACTCTGATAGTCCCCTTCCTGCCCCGCAGCCTCCAATTTCCCCCCTTTACTGAGGAGGGATGGGAAACAAATAAAAATGTCGCAGAGTCCAAGTGGGTCCTGATTTGTCGACGCCAGTGTTGGACTGGGGTGCACAAAGTTAAAAATCACACAATAGTCCGGCAGGTTTAATTGGAAGCACTAGCTTTCAGAACGCTGCTCCTTCATCCAGGTGATTGTGGAGTACACGATCGTAAGACACAGAATTTATAGCAAAAGTTTCCAGTGTGATGTAACTGAAATTATACAGTGAAAAATACCTTGATTGTTTGTTAAGTCTCCCATCTGTTAGAATGACCAGGATGGTTTCACTTCTTTCGTATATAAATCACAAAACTCTTCATTCTCAGGTGAACTTAACAATTGGTGTCAGTCTAGATAATGTGTTGAAGGTGTTAGCCCCCTGTGTGCTGCTGTCTATGCCATAATGTTTAAACTGATTCTGATCTTAAACAAATGAATTAATAGAATCTTACATGGATTCATACAGTTTTTAAGCAAAGTACAGTTTAACTCTGAAAGTACATATTCACCCCCACAAACGTAGCAGAGGGTGGTGCGTGTGTGGAACGAGCTGCCAGAGGAAGTGGTGGAGGCTGGTACAATGCCAACATTTTAAAAGGCATCTGGATGGGGCCCACTGACAGGAAGGGTTTACAGGGAGCTGGGCCAAAAGCGGGCAAAGGGGACTATTTCAACTTAGGATATCTGGTCAGCATGGGCGAGTTGGGTCAAAGGGCCTGTTTCTGTACTGTATGACTCTGACTGGAAGCGGGGAGGAAACGGTGAGGAGTATTCCCTGGAGGCCCATATTAATACAAGGAACAGAAATGCAGCTGACTCAGCACTGGCATTGTCTCCGAAGCTGTCTCTCCAGTCCGTGCTGGGGCCTATCAGCTCCCCAGGGATCCATCTCCTCTCCCCTCTCTCATCCCCAGCGCACCCCCCCCCCCCCCACCCCCAGCCCCCCCCCCCCCCCCCAATTAGTATGACGTTCTGTCCCAAACAAAAACGGACATTGCTGGAAAAGCTCAGCGGGTCCGGCAACACCTGGGGAGAGAAATCGAGAGTTAATGTTTCGGGGTTGCGGTGACCCTTCCTCTGAGTGGAGACGTTCTGTCCCTTTCTCCGGACGGAGAAAGTTTGCAGGTGGCACGGAGAGCAAAGTGTGCAGAGGGCTATAGCTGGGGTGAGGTGAGTGGGCAAGGAGCTAGCAGATGGAGTACAAAGTTGGCGGGGCCATCCATTTTGGTACGAATAACTCGATTATCCGGCGCTCGGTTATCCGAATATCGGATTATCCGGCAAAATTGCAAGGTTTCGATGCTTGGCTGAACAATGTTATCCAGCTATTCGATGACCCGATCGAAATACTCCCCGTCGGTGTCCTTCGGATAATCGAGGTTCCTCTGCAGCAACAAAATGGTGAAACCTTGCAGCATGGTGCAGTGCAGAGGGATCTGGGGGTCGCTGAGCGTGAGTTGCAAAAAGTCGGCTTGCAGGGAATTGAAGGCGGCAAATGGAATCTTGCCCTTGGTTGCGAGAGGGACGGAGTTTAAAAGCCGGGAGGTTATGTTGCAGCTGTATTCGGGTGCTGGTGAGGCCACGCTTGGAGTAGTGTGCACAGTTTTGAGAGAGGACGTCCTGGCACTGGGGGGGTTGGTTCTGGAGTTGAGGGGGTTGGCTTATCAGGAGAGCTTGAGTCGACTGGGACCACCCGCATTGGGATTTCGAAGAGTGAGGGGGTATCTCATGGAAATGCAGTGGGTTCTGATGTAACGCGATAGCTCCGTCCCCGTGTAATAAGAAAATCGCGCAGCGGGGCCGCGCCGTTTAAACCAATGGCGCCCAGAATTGCCAATTACAGGCAAGGGGAGTTTGTGCTCTACGAATAACGGTCTAAATTCTGCAGCTGCCTTAAAGCCAATTTGTGCTGAAGAAACGCGGGTTACAGCGGATCCGACTGGATAAAATGCTGAAGGGAACGGATAATTTACTGGAGGGCGAAACTACAAAGAGGGGGGCATAGCCTCAAAATAAAGGGCAAAGTGTTTTTCCTGCCTCTGTCATCCAGACAGCTTTCCGTCGCGCCACCTCCATCCCCCATTCCACTGCTCAGAAACCCCTATCACCGTCCTTGGTTTGGGCCACTCTCCCCCCCCCAGGTCCCTTCCCTGCCGGTGCCCCCACCTCCCTCCCCTCCACCCAGGGCCCCCAAACAGCCCCGTTCCAGGGGAGACAGAGAGGGTCACCGGCCTCTCCTCCGACCCAGTTTTACTGCGTCAGGTGCTCCCGATGTGGCCTTCGCTACATCGGGGAGACTAAACGTGAACACCGAACGTCTCAGCCAGGCCCACAGGGCGTGACCGGCCGTCTCAGTCACCACCCCTTCCCTCTCCCTTCCTGACATGACCATCCTTGACCACCTCCGTTGCCACAACTAACCACAGGGCAAACTGGAGGAACAGCACCTCATCTTCTGCCCGGGCAGCCCAGGAGAGCTCGACATTGAGTTCTCCAATTTCAAGTTACGCCCCCATCCCATCCCTTCTCCCTCCCATCCACACCTCCATTCCTCCCATTGGCAGACCAGGTCGTACCCTCTGCCTGTCCGTCCCCCCCCCGCTTCACCACCCAGTCCCTGGCACCCCCTTTATCTGCAGCTCCACCCCTCCCTCCCCCCACCACAGCCACCTCCCCCCACCGTAGTCCTGAAACGTCGACATCCCCACCTCCAGATGCTGCCTGCCTTGCTGTGTTCTTCCAGCCTCCTGCCTGTCCCCGTCGCATTGCGGCCTCTGCAGTGTTTTCGTTTCTGTCTCCCTCAAAATGCGGTGGGGGGGGGGGGGGAGCAGATTTAGGATTGAGTTGAGGAGGAATGTCTTCTCCCAGAGAGGGTTGTGGGTCTGTGCAAATCCCTGCTCCCCCCCCCTCAGCAACGCAGTTGGGTGCTTCAGAGGCAAAAGTGGATATATTTCCGAACGGCGAAGGGAGTGGAGCTGAATCTCACTGAAGCAGGGGGGGGGGTGGGGAGAGGGGGGGGTTTATGGTCCCGTGCGTGACTCCCTCTGCCTTCTCTTTGTACCCCCCTCCCCGCCAGCCCGAGGACCTGATGAACATGCAGCACTGCAACCTGCTGTGTCTGCCTGAGAACTACCAGATGAAGTATTACTTCTACCACGGACTCTCGTGGCCGCAGGTACGGAACAGCTCGGGACACCGAGGGGGGTGGGGGTGGGGGTGGAGGCTGGCGGCGCCGGGACCTTCCTCCGAATCCGCCCGCGCTTCCCGCTTTTAAAATAAACCCCTTCCCCTGGGAGTGCTCGGTCGGGCTCTACACCTCCCCCTTTCCCCGTGGCCCCGCGCTCACCGTGGCAGATTCACCCAGCCTGCATACGTACCCCCCACCCCACCACCCACCCCAGGGCGCCGCGGGGTGGTCAGTCTGGCTGGAGAGGCCGCAAGCTCCAAGCTCTCGTTCCCCCTCCCCCAGTCGGTGCCCCCCCCCCCGCGTCACTGGCCCGGCTTGTCGCAGACTCGGTGTGGCACAGGCACCCCTCCGCCCGACGGAGGGAGAGGTGTGTGGGAACCGGTTTGGGGGTTGGAGGGGGGGGGGGTTGGGCTGAGTCGGGTCGGGCCTGACAGCCGGCTGTTCTCGGTCGTTTCCAGCTCTCCTACATCGCAGAGGATGAGAACGGCAAGATCGTGGGCTACGTGCTGGCGAAAATGTAAGTGGCTCCGTCCCGGGACAAGGTCAGGACCACAGAGGCGGGAGGGGGGGTATACGCACTGGGGGAGATAACGGGGATGGACCCTGAGACATGTCTCCCCCCACGCAATCTCAAATCACTCTCCCTCCCTTCCCTCGTTTTCTCTTCATGCTTTAAGTTCTGACCGCCTCCCAGCCACCGCACTGGAACCTGAGGCCTCCAGAACGATTTCTCGGCCTAGCGGATGTCAATAAGCCTGAGTCTCGATTTATTCCGCCTCACGCACTCCCCCCCCCCTTCCCCCCACCACAACACTGCCCCCTTCCTTCCAGAAGGTTCTTATCAGGAGGCAGCGGGAATTTCTCGTCAAAGAGATTCTCTCTTCAGCGCCCGGCGAGAGTGCGGCAAACAGCCCCGTGGCTAGGGCAACACTAGGCCTGTGTTCCGACTAGGCCTCAGGGCCTTGGTTTGACAGCTGAGGTGGCCCTCCTGTTTTGCTGCTAAATCCCTCTCCCTCTCCCGTCAGCCCACGCTTTCCCCGAGCCTGTTACAGAGGAACCTGAGGCCATTCTGCCCTTCCTCCGCCAGCCTGTTACACAGGAAGAGGAGACCATTCAGCACCCCGCCCACCTACTCCAACCTGTTACACAGGAACAGGAGGCCATTTAGCCACCCGCCACCCCCGCCCCAATAGATCCTGAAACAGATCAACACATGTCAGCGCTAGAGGAGGGGACGGAGATAGGGAGAGGGTGTAGGGGGTGGAGGAGGGGACGGGGATAGGGAGAGGGTGTAGGGGCTGGAGGAGGGGACGGGGATAGGGAGGGGGTGTAGGGGCTGGAGGAGGGGACGGAGTTAGCGAGGGGGCAGCAGGAGAGACAGCGTTTCCAGCATGGCCTGTTGGTTGGGAGTGTGTCTTGGTTCCGTGGGGGTGAACTGTGCGGGCAGCCTGCCTTCTGTGTGTCAGCGTTCCACCTGCACCCGGCCCGACGCCCCCTCCGTGTTTGCCCGGATCCTGCAGTCCCCTTCAGCGTATGTCTGTGTGCTGTTGGGCTCACTCGCTCCCAGTGACTCGTCCCTTGCAAAGCCCCGGCCGAAGCAGATGGGGACAGTGAACAGCGGTGCTTGTGGAACTGAGGGAAACCCCAGCACTGCAGCAGTTCCACCTCCCAGCTGCAGCTTCACTCGTTCACAGGCTGGGGGCGTCGCTGGCTGGGTCAGCATTTATTACCCAGCCCCTAATTGCCCAGAGGGCAGTCAAGAGTCAACCATACTGGTCTGGAGTCACGTGTAGGCCAGACTAGGTGAGGATGGCTGTTTCCTTCCCTGTACGACACAGGTCAACCTATTTTTCTTCTCCCCCCAACAATGGATACATCGTTAGACTCTGAACCCCAGACCACCACTTACCGTGACGGGGATTCAAACCCCGGTCCCCACTCTGGGGTTCTGGATTAACCATCCAGTGACCTATTGTAAGTGACAGAACGCCACGTGCCTCTCCGAAGCCAGTCAACAGCAGAGAGTGAGGGAATACCCCCCCCCCCCACTTACCCTCGACGAGGGGGGGCAGCTCCGACAGCACTCAAAAAGCTCGGCACCGTCTAGGGACAAAGCAGTTCTCCCCCCTCTTCGCTCGATTGGCCCCACATCCCCTCCCTCCCTCCCCCACCAACGCTCAGCGCCGGCGGTGTGTACCGTCTACAAGACCCGCTGCAGAAATTCACCAAAGAGCACCTTCCAAACCCACGGCCCCTTCCGTCTAGAAGGACAAGGGAAGCGGATACAGGGGAACAGCCCCCCCCCCCCCCCCCCCCTTCTCCTGTGAGCCCCTTACCATCCCGAGCCAGAAACACATCAGGCCTTCCTTCACTGTCGCTGGGTCGGAATCCTGGAATTCCCTCCCTCAGGGCGTTGGGGCTCAAGGCACAGCAGGTGGACTGCAGCGGTTCAAGAAGGCAGCTCACCTCCCCCTCCCCACCCCCCACCTTCTCAGGCGATAAACCAGCCAATCATGCCCACGTCCCACAAATGAATTTTTCTAAAAAAAAATGTGACGCTCAAGTGAAGCTACATGCATTGTGACTTTTTGATAAAGTCATCATTGTGGGGGCGAGCATGTCTCACAGAATTGAGTGTCTCTTGTTAGTGACAGGACGACAGGGAGGTGACTTTCTCCATTGATTTGATTTGATTTGATTTATTACTGCCACGTGTACTGAGATACAGTGAAAAGTAGTGCTTTGCATGTTGCTCAGGCAAATCAAACCGAAATATATCAGGGTGACAGAGACAGTGCAGAGAAAGAACAACTTGAGTATACGAGAGGTTCGTTCGTAAGTCTGATAACAGCGGGAAAGAAGCTGTTCTTGAATCTGTCTGTACGGGTTTTGGATAGGGCATGTAGACAAGGTCTTTT
>NW_025202568.1:0-3544 GCF_004010195.1 Chiloscyllium plagiosum
CTGAGTTCCTCGTGTTTATTTTCCATATCAGCATTAATCACGATAAACGATTTACAGTGGTTATGAAGCATGGCTTGAATATCCAGACTTGTGAGAAACGTGCCGAATCAGCGAATGGAGCAAAACCACTGATCAGCCTGAATGAAATCTGTGAATTTATTAACTTCACGGTTCTGTATAACAAGCCTGACGCTTACCTGAGAACCCGCAAATCCAGTCCGAGAAATGGAAAGGAAGTTTGTTGTCAACAATGGTATTATCGGGTGAAGACATGGTGTATCTGTGCAATGTTGAACAACCAGATGCAATACGTGTGTGTGAGTTCAGAACGGAAGTGAAAGTTACAGGTGAGTGCAACTTCGGTCTGCTTGTGCTCCTCCCCCCATGGACGACCAGTCATATATTATGAGTGAGGAAAGCTGGCAGTGTGTGCGTGTTGTACAAACGTGTGTGTCCCCTACATCATGATACGTATTTGCCTCCCGTCCACAGCAACTTATTTCCTGCTCCCACTCGTATAACCACGAGGGAGTGAAAGTAACCAATACTAGCAGATAGAACAATAAATGGAGTAGTGTTGATAAATGACGGAGAGACATTAAATGATAACGTAAAATTGGGATTGTACCTGTGCTGATCAATATTGCAGACATCCAGGTGTTGGAGTATTGCTTAAAAATAGAAAATAAAATTTGTTAAATAATGCAGTATTTCAAAAATCTGCTGATAACCCCTGCAACCACGAAATTCATAGAATGCCAGGCTTTCAGGAGGTACAGATGGAGACATTGAAAGACATTGTCACGCGAATTAATACCCGATATTCCATCGTTTATTCAGTAGATATGCTGGGGGAGAATTAAGGTATGCAGGCTGAAGCAGATTATCAGAGAACTAAAACTGTCGGATGATGAAACTCAAATGCAATAAGTACGGCTACAGAGGAAGACAACAAAGATGCAGTTAGATGGAGTAGCCATCATTGAAGTACTTTCATCTACAATTAATCAATTAATTGAGAGAGAACAAGAAGAGTCTTGAAATCCTCAAAAAAATCAACCATGCCATGCCTATGGATTGTGGATGATCCGCAAGAAAATGCACAACTTGGATCAAATAACGAGTCGGGAGGTACGTGATTGTGTCTTTTTTACTTAATTAGCATAATTGATTCGTTTGTAGAGGTCATACGATGATTGCACATTAGAGGTACTAAAGAAGGTCGCTCTATCCAGTAGTCAGACCATGCTTCCAGTCAGGCTTTTAACGTCACAAGTGGAAGGTCGGTTCTCATGATGGCTGTAATAAATCCAGCGACAGTCTAATACGCTCATTGTCACACTGTGAATGATGTGTTTTCCAAAGAAATTACTTTCCCCAATACTAACTCTGAATACGTAAATGTATACTGAATTACATCACTCTATGGCGTCATTCCTTTTGTAATGAAAACAAAGTCGAAGGACTATCACACATCTATACCAAATCTGACTCGGAAACCTCGATATATGTGAATTTGGCCGTACTGAAAGGAGCGTGCTGGAAATCGCCCAAGTCACCAAATACTTTACTCACTCGGGATAGCGGGGGAAGAGGAGAGTATTGCATATCTTCGAACGAAATGACATATGGACATGGAAGCTTAAATTATTCTATTCCATTTCCTGACTTTTCTTCGCTGTCTGCATGTCACTTACAATTGGCCAAGTTCCGATGATACACATCCAACAAGGAAACTGGGAAGTCGTTCCATTTTGTGATACGCTTCCTGATAAATGTATGGATATTAAAGAAGTGGACACGGTCCCTATTCTGCATTTAAGTGAATATTTCAGGACGGAAGATAAGTGGTACAATTGCACCATGAGCTACAAAGAAACCGAAGTTCTTGCAGAAGACAGAGGACGAGAAATTCAGGAAGAAATGTGATGGGAGTAAGTATGGAACTGTGGAATACACGTTACTATACGATACTGGATCAGGATAGTATGTCATACGGTCGTAGAAGTTCAAGGACTATTGGTCGTATCATTAAGGGTGATGACTTAAATGTCACATCAACGATATAGATTTAACAGCAAAGTATGGAACCTGACAAAAGAAACAACTAAAAATGCGAAAATGACTCAGTCCAAAATATCAATTTCATTTCATTGAAAGTGATTCCTCAAACCAAACGACTTGCCAGTACGATGTGGCAAGGAATACCAAACAAAGAATTGACACCATTTTTAGGACTTTTGATTGTCAGAACTTTTCCAAAGGAAGGGATTTTTCGGGATGCCCATGACTGTGCAGCATAAAGTGGCCTCCCATTCATAGTGTGCCAAAACCTGGAAACGCCTCAGAAAACATTTGATTACTGTGCTCTTCAGAAGTGCAATTATCGTGGCTCCAAATAGTAGATCCAAAGTAGCACAATTATGATAGGTTATGCAGCTGCAGTTGTTAATGCTGAAGATACAGATCAGATCAGTCCACAACACGTTCAATTCGTGAATGTCACATCATTTGTTAATTACAGGTTTTAAATAAAATCCTGCGATGGTTAATGTCTAATCGTTTATTTATAGTTAACCTGTATACAAAATGTCACCATTCCACTAAACGTTTCAAACAAGGTGATGAGGGCAGATCAACCTCAAACATTAAATAAATTCCCCATATCATTACAGGAGTCATAAATCACAGATACAAAAACTCGTCGATAATGGAATGTGGTATGACTGAATCCATTGTTGTTCACACAAGGATAAAGTTAAGATTGGCTGGAAAATAAACATGGTTTCTACTGGTGAATGTCTGGGGCAGTGTGCACTTGACTATTGTGTTCATCTTGAAAACTCCAAGTCGAGAGGTCAGAGAGGTTGGAAAGCATTATGAGTCTCACAAGGTGCAGGGGATTGACGACAGCCTTGCACATAGAGTTCCATAGATTCATGTGACCAGCTTAATCGGAAAGGTATGTAACTAAATAATCATAGCATTCGGTTTGTAAATGTTAAAGAGCGGTATGAAATAAATATATTTTAAAATGTTCCTTTGTTCAGAGGAAACCTTTTTAGATTTTGTGCTAATCATTTCCCACAGTGTAATTTTAATAAAATCTTTAATGCTGGGTTTGGTTATTCTATCCAAACATATTGCTCTGACAAATGAACCATGCTTCTTTTGCTGTCTAGATATCTGAATAGGCGGATGGAACTGCGTATCAAGGCTACTCAGACGCAAAGTGATTCATTCAATCCTACCTCGATTCATGAATCCCTGAATCATCCTGTCATTATGAAGCACGCAATTTTAGAATTTATGATCTACTGCCTGGGTATAGCTAGAAATTCAATCATCACCAAGGATGAATTACTGAAAGATTAGACTGCTGAAGTGTTTGGGGTGAATGTACTGCACTGGTGGCCTGAGGCAATCAAAGCTCTGGAACTTATAATTATATGGAAATTAGTGCATGTTTCCAAGTTAATTTATGTTCTGAAAATAAAATGGAAAACCTTTCTCCCTTTGCATTAACATATCAGGCGCCCCCTAC
>NW_025202568.1:3833-6013 GCF_004010195.1 Chiloscyllium plagiosum
GCGACACCCACTTCCCATGAAAGTGTCAATGAATTAAAAAAGAATCCATCTGAGATTCACGAGGAGAGAGATGAATATTGTTCATTCTGCAGTCCAGGGAATGTCACCAATTTTGGCAATGATCAATAAGAAGAGAATATTTTGTTTCTTGTCATTAGCGATTGCAAACAGAGTGAAAGCACTTGGCTGTTTATATCAGAAGTATTGATTGAATTATCCGCAGGGCTCATTGACTGGCATATGTAAATGTGTGATAGGAGAGAAAAAGAGCTGCTCGTGTTGAGAGTAGAACAGTGTTTCAGACTGCTGCTTCAGCGTGCCAGTGATCCAGGTTCATTGCCACCCACGGGAAACTGTACGATTGCAGTTGTCATGTTCTTCTTCATGTTCTCCGGTTTCCTATTATTGGCTAAAGAAATGCAGATAATGTGGATTGGCCATGTTAAATTTCTGATCGTGGCCAGTGACATGCCGGGTAGGTGGATGAATCATGGGAAATGCAAGGAGACATAAAGTAGCGTTTGTATATGGCTCGGATGCTCTTTCGAAGGTCTGTATGTATTCGGTGGCCTAAATGGGTGATTTCACAACATCCTTTGAATCTATGATGTTTGTTTGTTCAGAAAACTCACCAGTGTGGGGTGGTTCGCCAGGGATGTATATACATTGTCTGCTATCGACCGAGCAACATGGTAATTGTGAAACGTATTGCACAGACATAGTGTCAATTGGATATTCCAAAATCGTCAAACATGAATTACACAAGGATTAAACTGTGCAGCATCATATGTACCGATCAAGTTTCAGAAAATTACCATTGACCAGAAAGTAAAGTGGATTCATCCCATAAAAATAATAGCTATAAGAGTGAAGCAGAGGCTAGGTACAATAAAACATGCAAATCACCTCCAGACTTGCACGACTTCCCACATTAAATCAATAGTGCGATTGGATACAACACATCTGCCCAGATGAGTTCAGTTCCAACGACAGTCAAAGCACGTTGAACCAGTTCAGAAAAAAATCAGCTCGCTTGAATGACACCATATAGAAGGACATTTGCATCATATATACGGTGACACGAGAACCAAAAATATAACCTCCAAGATACACACTATTCTGACTTGGAAATATTTTATCGTGCAATTATCATCGCCTGTTCAAAATCCTGGAAATCCCTCCCTGGCAAAATTATGAACTTACCAACAGCACAAAGGCTGCAACGGTTCAAAAACACCTACTACCACCTTCTCGAGGGTAATTGGGATTAATTTGAAATGCTCGCCCGCCAGTGACACTGATGTCACATGAAGGAATTATAAAAATGTAGAATACGCCTGATTATCAATTAAAAAAACATTATATTTTCTAATGTCTTCAGGACGTTTCTTTTACCAAACCTGACATAGGAGAAGGCTTTTTTGTTTTGAGTTGGATCCTACTCATTGAATGAAAATAATAGACTTTGTTCTTAGAAACATTGCCGTGACTTTCCAGAGAACAGTCAAATAAGCAAACAAATATGCAAATACACAAATAGGACACAGATCAGGTACGGGGAATATCGGCGAATGCAAGATTAAGTAAGAGGGAAGAACTGAGCGAGTTCAATACTGGTACAATTATCGTGTTGGTAACATTAAAGTGAATTGAAGGCGGCTAAATCCCCAGGTCCTGAAAACTTAAATCCCAGATAACTTTAAGAACTGACCCCTGAAAGCGTGGATGCATCAATGGGCAATCATGCTTGTCAAATCTGATGGAATTCCATGAATATGTAACAGATGACAGATGACATTTTGAGAGTTATTAAGAAGGAAAATGAAGCACAAGTAAGATCTAGGCGACTGAGAGCAAACTACATTTGGAAGAATATCGTGAAAGTGAGATCAATCTGAAACAATGAATTAAGACAGCCAAAGTAGGGTCATGAAAAATCTTTATCAAACAAGGTTAGGGAAAATCCAAACCATTTTATTTATGCTTAAGAATCAAGAGGGTAACTCGAGAAATGTTTGATTCACTCAAGGACAAAGGAGAGAAGTTATGTGTGGAGTCATAGAGATGCTTAAGCAGTACTTGGCATCGGTATTTACCAAGGAGACCGACATAATGGTTGTTGAGGTTATTGAAAAATGTTCGGTTACTCGTGGTCAAATTAGCATAAATGGGGAGGAAGT
>NW_025202568.1:6290-7930 GCF_004010195.1 Chiloscyllium plagiosum
GGCTGATAGAGAATGTGAATTCGCGTGGGGTCCGGGGTGCATAAGCAAGATCAGTCGAGAACTCGCTTGGCAGCAGGAGACAGCAAGGATGAGTGGACAGGAATTTCTCAAAGTTGAGAATATTGACCAGTGGGTTTCCACAGGGATGCGTGTTGGGACAACTGTTGCTTTTGATATACATAAATGATCTGGTTGAATGTAGAGGTGGTCTGAATAGCAAGTTTGCAGGTAACACAAAGATTGGTGGAATAGCAGATAGTAAAGTGGATTGTCAGATAATTCCGCCGAATATAAGCAGTTTGCAGGGTTAACCGATAAAACACAGAAGGATTTCAATGCAGACAAATGTGAAGTGACACATTTTGGAAGACCCAGATAAAGAGTGAACTATATCATGGATGGAAAATTCCTTGCACAAATTAGTGTACAGAGTAATCTGGGTGTTAACGTCCATTGTACCACAACGGTTACAAGACGGAGACGTCATGAAAGCATTCAGCATTTTTTCATTCATCAGACGGTGCATGAGTACAAGAGTTGGCAGGTCGTGTTACAATTCTCTAGAAGTTCAATTTAGCCACATTTCGAGTATTGCAGAAAGTTCTTGTCGCCCCAATTTCAAAATGATGTGGATGCGTTGGAAAGGACGCAGAGGAGCTTCATTAGGAAGTTGCTGCGTATGGAGGGCGCTAACTATGAAGAGACGTTGACGAGGTTAGAATTATTTTCATTAGAAAAATGGAGGTTGAAAGGGGAGCCAATTGATGTCGGAACGTCATGAGAGGTACCGACAGACTGGATATCAAAAAGCATTTTCCCAGACTGGGGTAGCTCAGTTACAAGGGGTCACGAGTTCAACCTGAAAGTTGAAAATTATGCATTACAAATGGTTTATGCAGAGGGTGTTGGCTGCCTGGAACGCGTTGCCAGCGGAGGTGTTAGAGGCGGGTACAACAACGTCATCTAAGATACATTTAGGGAGGTACATGACTGGGCAGGGAACAGACGTGTACATAACCTTTGCAAATCCGGAACAGATTGAGGTAGAATACGTAAATCGGCACAGGCTTTGAGGTGATCAGGACCTGCTCCTGTTCTGTAATTTCTTTGTTTTTTGTTCGAGTCAAGTTCACCAGGGTGAGCCATTCGTTGTGGTGTATTTGGATTTTAGGAAATCGTTTGACAGTGTCCCTCATAAGAGATTATTCTGCAAGATTAAAGGGATGTGATTGGAGTAAGTGTATTGATATAGATAGAAAATAGATTGACTGAGAGGAAATAAAGTGGAAGAGTTAATGGGTTTGTTTTTGAATATGGGAACAAAATATTTGCTGATGATACCACTGTGGTGAGAGAGTGAATAGTAATGAGGATGAAGAGGTCATTCAGTAAAATCGGGACAAGTAGGGCAATTGTGTAAATACTTAGCAGATGCACTATTAATTGTATAATGTGAGGTTATACACTTTGGAAGCAAAAACAAAAACAAAAACGCATACTATGATCTGAACGGCTGTAGATTGTAATTGGGAAATGTGCTGGGGAACAGGGTTCCCGTGTAGAAATCGTTGAATGTCGGCATGCAGGTGCAGCAGATGGTACAGAAGATAAAGAGTATTTTGGCCTTTAGCTAGAGATTT
>NW_025202569.1:0-3671 GCF_004010195.1 Chiloscyllium plagiosum
CCTCACTCCCATCAAAACCTGACTTTATTCTGAGATCAGTTTCTATTCTTCATTATAAAGTACCCCCACCAGTTTCAGACTAGACATTTCACACCCAGCCCCCATTTCCTCACACTGGAATCAAGAACCAAATTTGCCCCATCTCAGGATTGCCCTCTGAATGTGGTGTCAGTGTGTTAATGTTGTGTTTGAATGAAAGAGCCACGGTGGAATCTGGGACTGAATCCAAGGGGTTTCTGAGCCACCAGCAGCCTCCCCGCTGTGTGAGGGTCTGTTTGGATAAGATTTCAGCCCCATGGGTTCCTACTGATACTGAGTCATGGAGTGAGATTGCTGGAGCCACATGTGGATTGAAGAACACAACAGTCAGGACAATGAGCTGCTCTGGAATCCACCCTGAGCCCTGGATGGTTGTCACTGAGATGGCCCAGGAGCTACAGAATATGACAGCAGAAAGTGGAACCAGTTCATCACTGACTGTCCTCCCCAGCCGTGACTCCTAGACTTCCCCGGACTGAACATTCTCAATCTGACCCCAAGGACACACGGGACAATTTCATCTCATTTGAAGAGGAAAGAAAACCCAGATCTAATTTATGGAATATTTATTTCCCAAACTGTTATTGTGCAATTGTTATTCTGAGTAACAAGGTCCTGCTTGTCATATTCATCAATATAGGGTTCCCAAACAGTTGATTTGAATTTCTTGGCTTGTGATCTTGCTGTGCCTAAGGGATTGGTGAGCGTTGATGGGGAATTTCCATCACATTATTGTGTTCCCCATTGTCCCCTCCTGCCTTCCATCTTTTCCCCATTTATTGGGAAAGATTTCCTTGGGGTTGTGCATTCCTGCTGAAAGTGCCCCTTGTGGACACAACGGTAGCATTGCCCTCCTGCTCCGGGGACCCCATTGCCCCCTCTATTCTCCCCCTCTTTCTCCAGGTCATGATGATGGAGGTTAACACTTCACACAGCTTTCCCTGAGGCTTCAGCTCTGGCCATTTCCAAAGCACACACGAGACAGAGACTGAATCATCTTCATCTTTATTCCCTTTTCCAGATTGACATTGACAGAAAACAGACTGCAATTAACAGCCCAGACAGAGGAAGCTGCACAAATTCACAGCCACAATGGAGCTTGAGGAAAATACTTGTGGAGATTTTCTCAATAACCTAAGCATCCTGTCCCTTTAAACAGTGACAAAACCTTAAATTGGAACTGACGGCTGAGCACGAAGTAGGTCTGTATTACTGAAGCAGAGACTTCTGAGGTTCACATTGATTTTGTACAGCTGACAGTCTTCAGCATTTTCAACAGGTTTGATTTGGCATTACAGGTCACCACTGCCCCAAACAAACACTCCCAGAACAGGGTCAGCATGGAGTCTGATACAGAGTAAAGCTTCTTTTTGAAGATCGCAATGACCTGCCTTAACTCTTGAACATCAGAAGTGTCTCTGAGCCAGTTCCAAGAAGGAAGAGAGTTGAAATTCAGTGCTGACAACGACCTTTGTCCTGCCAGCTCAGCCCTGTTCTATTTAACGTTGTGTCTCCTCTGTGGACTGTCTCAAACATTCTACACATATTCTGATCTCCTGATGCTCTTGCTGAGGGGAGAGTCACGTGGGTGAGGGCACAGGAGAAGCGAGCGTTGGACTCCCAGTCAGACCCAGAGAGGGTCAGCAGGCTGCTGACACTGTAGGTACTGTCCGAAGCTCGCAGGTAGTTGCTGGTCTGAACCCCATTCGAAATGACTGCACCATCCTTCTTCCACTGCACCTCCAGCTCATCGGGATAAAAGTGATTGGCAAGGCACACTAGGGTGGCAGTGCTCTTGGCATTGACCTGCTCCGGGGAGGGGACAGCAGCTTTAGCTTGGGCTGTGAGTTCTCACGGCCTTAAAGACAAGAGAAGCAATTTTAATCCCTGCCTTTTGAAGGGATTTTAACTCTCTGAACATGAACTGGCAAAACAATCCATTTTGAACATTTGTTGCCAACTCCTAACAAACCCCATAAAAGAACAGACATTGTTTAAAGTGCATCTAGGGATGTGGGTGTCACTGGCAGGGCCAGCATTTATTGCCCATCCCTAATTGCCCCTGAGAGGGTGATGGTGAAAGAGAAGGGACAGTTTTGGACCATTGTTAAGGGAATGAATGTGAACAGCTGGAAGAGCTCTCAATGGGGGAGCATTTCAGTGACAGTGATCAGAACTCAGTGAGATTGAGAGTCGGGATGGAAATGGAGAACCATGGAGCAAGTGTAAAAGTTTTCATTTGGGAACAAACCATTTTACTGAATTAGGCCATGATTTGGTAAAAGTGAGCTGAAAGACAAAATGCAGGGGTGAAATTAACCAGGACCTGAAGAAAGCAAAAAGCTGACAGGATGAAATGTGTCCAAATGAAGTGAAGGAAATCCCAGTGATGTTTATAATCACAGAAAGAACAAGAAGAGAATGAAGGAATGTATGGGGCCCACTCGAGAGCAGGAAGGGAGCTTGTGTGCGGTGGTGCAAGATGGAGCAATGGTTCCTCATGAAATCTTTTGGTCTGTTTTCACAAAAGAGAGGGACAAAGCAGAAACTGTAGATGACGAGGAGGACTGTGCAACATTGGAATGACATCTTTCACATCTGAAAGATTCCCAGTTCATCTAAAGAAAAGAAAGATTCATGCTGTCCCCAAGACATTTGCAGACAGTGTGCGACTTGTTTGAAATGTGGTCACTGAAGGAATGCAGGAAATGTGGAAGCCAGATTGTACACAGCAAGATCCCATAAGTATCAATGAACCCAGGAACATTTTGAGAAATGTTTGTTCAGGGGTAAATATCAGCCTGAAATACGATTCAAAGAGAAAATAACTGGAACAGTTGGATGAAAAATGAGAAAATGAAAGTTAAAGGAGAAGGGAGGATTACTGGTTAGTGATGGGATTGATTGTTATCAGAAAATAAAAGGAAGGGACAGAATATTGTGAATGTCATATTGTACTGAGGAAACTTAAAGTGCAGGGAAGCTCATTTACAGACCAAACTTAAAGGCTTTGTCTCTTAATGCATGACCTATTCAGAATAGTGTAGACAAAGCTGTACCACACAAACCAAGGTAAATCAAGCTTCGAGGAATTTAAGCTAATTAAAGAAGGTAGGGACTCATGAGAAGTTATTAAAGCATCCAGACCAAGTAATAGGATCGAGAGTATGGAAAGGATCAGGAATCGAACTTGAGGCACCGCAGGGTGGAATGGTAGATCAGTGGTTAGCACTGCTGTCTCACAGCTCCGGAGACACAGACTCAATTCCAACTGACTGTCTGTGTGGGATTGACACATTCTCCCCGTGTCTACTTGGGTTTCCTCCCATTGTCACAAAGATGTGTAGGTTAGGAGGATTATCCATGGGAATTGTAGGGTGGGTGGGATGCTTTTTGGAGGGTCAGTCTGGGCTGAATGGCCTGCTTCCACACTGTAGGGATTCCATGTTTTCTGACGGAGATAACTATGAGAAGGAGACAGTCAGTGCATGACTGAGGGTGTTGTACTAGATGCATCGAGTATATGAAACAAGGTAAATGAGCCTGTAGTGCAGGGACATGGCTGCAAGGGGATCAGGGCTGGGAACTAAATATCGAAGGATGTACATCCTATTGAAAGGAAATGTGAGGGG
>NW_025202569.1:5729-7931 GCF_004010195.1 Chiloscyllium plagiosum
TTGTGAGGTTGGGAGTGAATGGCCCCTATGGGCAAGGGGTGGATCTCTGGAAATTTGTGTTTTTTGTGTTTATTTGTTGACATTAGGAGTAGTGGTTAGTTTTTTTTAGTTTTAGAAGTTTTGGTGGCGTTTGTAGAAATAGTCTTCAGATTTGATAAAGTCTTTTTTTTCCCACTCGTCACACATTGGGTGGGCTTGTTCCTCTCGGTGGACTGCGGGCTGTAGTGTGTGGTCATGGCTAGCGATCTGTTCAGGTGGTGCACCTGGAATATAAAGGGGAGCCATTCCCCCATTAAAACGAAGAAGGTGCTCTCAAATCTTAAGAGGGAAAGGGTTGACATCGCTCTACTGCAAGAGATGCATTTGACTGACAGGGAACATCTGAAGTTACAGCAGGGAGAATACGATACGGTGTTCTTCTCCTCCTTCAACTCCAAAAGCAGAGGAGTGGCCATACTGGTATGAAGGAACCTCCCATTTCAGGTGATAGATCAAACTAAGGATGAGCATGGATGGTTCATTATTCTCAACGCTCTGGGACACGGAGAAGAGTATGCCATTCTGAACGTTTACTGTCCCCCGGCGCATCCTCTCAAGTTTTTAGTTGATGCAATCTCCAAGTTAATGGCTCTTGGGATGCGCCATATGATTACAGGAGGAGACATTAATAGTCTCATGGGCCCTGGGGTGGACAGGATGCCAAAGGGGCTGTCGGGTACACCTCTCCAGACTAGACAGTTAGTGGACTTGTGAGAGGAGTTGGGGCTAGTGGATGTGTGGAGGTGTCTCCACCCGAATGGGAGGGACTTTACCTTTTATTCCAACCGCACAAGTGCCACACAAGAATTGAAATGTTCTTTGTTCCATCGGTTTGTTTGGACTTGGTGTTAACCGCAGGATTGGGAGCATTACTATTTCGGACCATGTGGCAGTATATTTAGATGTTAAGACCAAAGGTAGTGGAGTAGACACACAGCAATGTCGCACGAATCTGTTTTTGTTGAAGGATGACAACTTTGTACAGTGTATCACAAGGGAGTTCAGGGTTTTTTGGGACATCAATCTGGGTGTGGCCATTATTCCATCAGTGCTCTGGGAGACCACCAAAGCATTCTTAAGGGGTTTGATTATTTCACACTTGGCAATGAGAAGGAGGCAGAGAGTAGAGCAGCAGCTGATACTTGAGGCCTGGCTGAAGGCAGCCAAATCGGCACATTATCCCAGACCATCCGGGGTCAAATTGCAACGGGTCACGGCTCTCTGGGCTGCTCTGGACTCTGCGCTCACACAAGTGGCAAAGAGAAGGGTCTCTTTGCAAAGCAAAGGCTGTTTGAATATGGGGATAAGCCAGGTAGATCCCTGGCTTACCTGGCTAGGAAGGAAAGTGCTTCACAGTCAATTGTGTTTATCAGGGAGAGAACTGGCAACGTCACTAGTGAACTGAGGAAGATCGATGCCAGATTTTGGGAGTCCGATGCAGAGATATATCGGTCAGAGGGCTGTGGGGATGGAGAAGTGAGAATGGAATCCTCTTTTGAAAACTTGGACCTCCCTGGTATAAATGCAGATCAGGCCTCCCTTTTAAATGTACCTCTGACAGTACAGGGGGTGCAAGAGGCGGTAAGGCAGGTCCAACGGGATAAGGCACCTGGTACAGACTGATTCCCATGTGGATTTTACAAGGAGCTCATGCACAGGTCAGCTGAACCACTGCTGGAGCTGTATAGTCATTCGTATCGCCAGGACTGTCTTCCTCCCTCTCTTACAGAGGCTAATATCTCCCTTATTTTAAAGACAGGGAAAGACCCTGAAGATTGTGTATTGTATAGACCCATCTTGTTGTTGAATGTGGAGTTTAAAATTCTATCAAAGGTGTTAGCTGTGAGACTGGAGAAGGTGCTGCCCGTTATTATAAAAGAGGAGTAGACAGGTTTTATCAAGGGCCGCAGCTCCTCCAACAACATCAGGCAGGTATTGAACATAGTGCAACTATGTCAGCAGAGAAGGATTCCGGGTTTGGTGGTCTCCCTGGAGGCAGAAAAGGCTTTTGGTCGGGTGGAATGGTTATATCTCTTTGCTGTTTGAGATCGTTTTGGTGTGGGAGGAGCCTTCGCCAGGTGGGTAGCAGTGTTATATAAAGACCCCAAGGTGGCGGTTATCGTGAATGGAGTTAAATTGAGTAATTTTGGTGTGGGGAGTGGC
>NW_025202570.1:0-1277 GCF_004010195.1 Chiloscyllium plagiosum
GAACTTTATAGTTCCATATATTTTTTTTTTAAATGAGCAGGACTAGCCCATTTGGTCCGTCGAGACTGCTCCACCATTCAGTAAGATCATGGCTAATCTGCCTATCATTACAGCTCCTCCTTCCTCCAGAACCCTTTATTCCCCTACCTAGAGAAAACACTCATCCAGCTGTGTCTTGAAAATATTTAAAGAAGGTACCTCTACTGCCTCTTGCGTTAGAGTATTCCATGGGATCCTACTCTCTGGTAAAATCATTTTCTCCTCATCTCTTCTTTATGTCTGCTCCACCTAATCTTGAAGGCCATGTCCCTGAGTCTTAGTCTCATCCAAGAGAGCGAACAACTCGCCTGTTTCTATCTTATTTTCTACTTTAGTAATATTGTATGTCTCGATAAGAATGCCACCCATTATTCTAAATTCTAGAGAGAATACTCCATGTGGCTCAACCTTTGCTCATGGGGAGGCGATGCAGAGGAGGCTCATCCTATGCCAGATATCCTTCCTCTTGTAAGAAGTCCAGAATTGCACATAATATGCAGCTGCCACCTCAGCAATAACATTAACAATTACAGCAGAACGTCCTTGCCAATTAAACACGTCCACACAATTGTAGGAAGGATGCAGGGGAATTTAAATAAAGAGGCTGGCGAGGGATTAGAAAAAGATTCCGACGGTATAATGTTGTAATTATGTGTACAATCATTGCCCACTCCAGAAATAATGGGTGCATTGTTATATTTGGTTTTGGGTTTGTTTGACCAAGTGAATCAAATGTGATCTCATTTAGGAGATAGTGATTATTGCATTGGGAGGTTCAGGCTGAAAACGACAATGCCCGTTTGAGAATATGACTTTTTCGAGAGATTTCTTGAATGGGGCAGGAACAGAGGGGGAGTGGGAAAATTGCAACGAGTGTTTCATAGTCTATTCTAAAATAAAGCAATGGGCTCCATTTAAAATCAGGATGATATATATATGTCGGATCAACACTTACTTACTTAAGCTGAAGGTTTAAGACAAACTAATGTAGGGCGCCTGCGTTGAGAAGGGAAAAAGGATAATGGAAGAAATGTGCAGGGATGACAATTGTTCCACAGGAAATACAAATGAAAACTAAGTGGAAGACAGACGATTCAAGGTAATTGACAAAAACAAAGTCAAGAAACGACGGGGAAATATGAGAAAAGACTCGCAGCTGACAAACGGTGCCCTAAAATATTCCAAATGCAACTGTCAAGAATTGCAAACAGACAAACTGGAGATAATTAGAGACAAAA
>NW_025202570.1:1773-3500 GCF_004010195.1 Chiloscyllium plagiosum
GGTCTACTCCTGGTTTGGGTCAGCCGCGACCAAGAGGAGCAGTCATTTAAAATTAGTGGCGTGGAACAGTCACCCTTTCAGGGCGGAGATGAGAATTCTCTGTCTTTGTCTGTCTCTCTCTCAGTTGCGCCCGTGAGTTTTTACTGGTTCCAAATTCTCTGCAGAAATTCCTTCAAGGTTCATTACAAAGCACGCTAGCATTTCCATGTATAAGGACAAGGACAGCGGGAAATCAAATAAACAGGCAGATAATTGAAGAATACAAAGAAGGCTCAGGCAGATGACAGTCGTTGTATGGTGACGTTATGTTTGGCAGAGAGGTTTAAGCCGAAGGGCCTGTAACTATGAAATAAGTTTCCATGTTCTACAGGATCTTCAATGGCTCAACACTGAAGCATTACACTTGTGTTTAACCTTTATCATCAGAACGGGAACCATTCAATCAGCCGCCTTTTTCCCTATGTTTATCATAAACTCAACTTGAAAATAGGCCACCTTCCTTCAACGTGGCTGGGTCAATATCCTGGAATTCCTTCCTAATGCTATGGTGGGCCTAATTATAAACATGAACAGTAACAGCTCAAGAAAACAGATCACTCACCGCCTTTAAAATGGTTGAAACTGAGGAGAATAACAATTTTTGGCAAAGCCCCCGTCTCACGAGTGAATCAAAAGAAAAATAACGCAATTGCGCTGAACGTTGCACTGCGTCAGGAACGCTGTTTCTCTTCGACTTATTGCCCAAAGCCACAGGTGCTTCACTGAGTCTGTAGTCAATTTTGAGTTCTTCTAGGTGCTGTCCTCCCGGACTGTGGGCTGAGGTTGCCATCACCTCGTTTTGGTTCCAGCAAAGCAGTGGTCAAGCGCAATGCAACAGCTTTCGATGTGTAACCAGTGAATCTGAGTGCAATTGCTTTGGAGCAACAAGATGTCAACGAAACACTGCCGTTTAGACTCATGGAGTCATATAGCACAGAAACAGACTCTATAGTTCAGCTGATCCATGTGATGCAAGTTTCCAAAACTAAACGAGTCTCGTTTGGTTGCGTTTACTTCTCGTCACTTTCAAAAATTTCTATTCATGTATTGATCCAAATACATTTTAGATATTGAAACAACCTGCATGTACCATTTCCTCTGCCAGGTCATTGCACAAAGAACTACTCCCTTTAAAATCTTTCTTCTCGCATGGTAAAATTACGTCATTTACTTTAATGTCCCTAAAAATAGAAAAACGGCATTTGAGATTCAACTTGTATTTGCACATTGTGATTTTATAACGCTCCGTAAGGTCGACCTTCTGACTCCTGCATTTCAGTGGGAAATTGTCACATCATCCAGCATCCTCCTTTAACTCAAAGCCTCCAATCCTGAAAAGGTCCTTGTCAATCATTTCTGCATGCTCTTCAATTTAATAAAATCCTTTCTATGACAGGGCGATCGGAACTGTACTTGGTACTCCAAAAGTGGCCTCATCAACATTCTCTCCAACTGTAACATGACTTTCGACACTCAATGGTCAGACCAATGAACTCAAGCCATTTGAACGCTTCTCCAACAACCTGACGACCTGAGACGCATGTTTCAAAGAACTATGCATCTGAACGCTTATATCACTCTGCTCGATGGCACTTCCAGGGTCCCTGCCATGAGCTGTATTAGTCTTCCTTTTCTTGCCTCATCAAAGTGTAATATCTCAAAGTTTAGCGTCATGGACTCATAGCTCT
>NW_025202570.1:4263-5831 GCF_004010195.1 Chiloscyllium plagiosum
ATGCCGATCAGATGTCCGAAATTAATCAAGACCCATTTGCCATCATTTGGCCTGCATGCCTCTAAATCCTTCCTGTTCATATCCCCATTCTGTTGCCTTTCAATGTTGTCATTGCAACAGCCTCCGTCACATCGTCATGCCTGCACCATACTCTGCATAGAACAGTTATCCCTTAGGTCCACTTTAAATATTTCCTTTCTCAGTTTAAACTTATACCCTCTAGTTTCGTATTCCGCTACCCTGGGGAAACAGCATTGACTCTTCGGCCGACCCATGCCCCTCATGTTTTTAAAAGGTGAATAAAACCCTCAGTTCTGATGCTCCGGAGAAAATGTTCCAAGCCTATTTAGCCTCTCCGTACAGATGAAACGCTCCAAAACTGGCAGTATTCTTACAAATACTTTCTGAATCCTTTTCAAGTGTAAACACTTTCTTCTGATAGCAAGGAGACCGGAATTGAATGTAGAATTGCAGACGTCGCCTCAAGAATGCCACATATAGCAGGAACATGGCCTCCCATCTCCTCTACTCAATGCACTGACCATTAAAGGCAAGCGGACCAAACGTCTTTTCCATTTCTTTACTACATTCATCTCCGCCTTCGTAGAGCTATGAGTTTGCAGTTCAAGAGTCCTTTGCTGGGCAATACTCCCCTGGATCTTATCTTCAAGTGTAAAAGTCCTAACCTGATTTGGTTTTCTCAAAATGTAGCACTTCACAGTTACGTGGATTGAACTCCATCTTCCACTGCTCAGCCCGTGGGCGAAAATTGAGCATTATACATTTGTCATCATATAATATATTCCACACTGTCGCGTCTGCCAATAAAGTTGATGTCATCTGTAAATTTGCGAAACATGCTTCTTATCGCTTCTTATATTCTTCTACAAATAAAGAACAACAGTGGAGCAAAAATAAAAAAAAATGTGGAGAACTGCTACTCACAGGCCTCCAGTCTGACAATCAACCCGAATTTTGTATCTAATAGGCGGGGTCTCCCTGAAACCGACGACATCGAGCTTCACTGATCTATCTGTAGTGCGGAAACGTGTTAAAGGCTTTACTAAGGCCCATGTAGAAAACCTGTCTTCCACGTCCACAATAAAATCTGCAAGTGTGAAGCAGAAATGAGATGAGGAAATGAGGCAGACTTTATTGCAATGAGCTTTATTCAGATTGGTCACGAGGTTGTGAGCACATGTTCATTCAGATTGATGGAAACACACACAGCTGTCATCGCTAGCAATAGAGTTTAATGTTAGACCGTCCTCTTCACCGTAAAAAGTAAGGTTCCCCAACAGGACAAAACTTGAAACAACAGACATTCTCCAAGCATTTCCATGGCATTTGTCTTCATTTGAGGAATACCAGCCTTGTCTGCACAAGGTGCCTTTGTGTCTTTCACAAGCTGCAAATAAAAAAAAATAGGGAAAGCAGACTCTTCGATACCTCTGGTCAGGCCTCGCCTTGACAAGGCTTGCAAAGAAAGTAAACATAACCGGCTGGTCAATGGGCATTCTGACAAAGCGACACAGAGGTGGGTTCCAGGGATGCTCGGTCTGAGGCAA
>NW_025202570.1:6036-7932 GCF_004010195.1 Chiloscyllium plagiosum
CGTTTGTTTCAGTTGTGTCCTCCCACAGAACAACGATGTGCAGAATTTGTGCACTGTACGTGGTGAGTGTAGGGTTCAGAGGATCTGGTGCTATTCTAAGTAGAATGTTGTTTGGAAGGGCGCTGCGGCCTTGTCAGACCAAATGGCCAATTTTCAGAGTGCAGAGATTCTGCGTTTGGACTGGAGCAAATTACAAGGATAGGAAGGACAAAGGGAGCAGGTGAAATTGCAAAAGACCGTATGATTACTCGAAAATGGCTCAGAGATACTTCATGTGGATGGGAAATGTAAAGCTACTCCTTTGTAAATAGTTCTTGTAAATTTATTTATCAAAATCGTTCAGAAATGTTAGGGCACATGTGAGGCAGGCAGCATTTGAAAACAAGTGTTCTTGTCCAGAAATATTGAAACGTTCACCTCATCACAGGGATATTTGGAATTAAGTCATTTTTTTTTTAAAAAAAACAGCAATCCAAGATTCCCTTGGTTAATCAAAACAAAGTTAAATTATTTCCAATTTGAGTCAGCAGGCTTTCCACGTACCCAACATTTTTTTAAAGCTACAGAACGAAGAAATACTGATGGCCTACGAGGAACATGCGAACAGCAACAGGCCGTTCAGTCCCTCCAGCTGAATCCACATTTCAATGAGATCATGCGGTTATCCCTCCATATTATTGCCTTTTGCACATATCCCTTACTATGTTTGCTTTACAAATAAATAACCTTTGATTTTTCTTTGTAAAATTGATAACTGATGTAGAATCCATTGCCATATGTGAACAAGTATCCCTCCCTACACCACACTCCATGTGTAGTACAGCACAGAGCAACGTTGATTAATTGATTGGAAGATTTAATGGCTCCACATAGGTTGAATCTTGAGACATTTCCGACCTTCAAAATGCGCCCCCACTCTTATTCCTTCATCGCTCCTCGTGGATTTCGTCAGAACACCGACTCCAAGGAGACTGTGAAAACTTTCGACATCCTGATCTTTCTCCTCCTCGGGATTGTAATGAACTGGCTGGTGAGCAGACGCTCCTTAAATTGTCAACCAATGTACTCTGTAGCTAATAATAAGTGGCAGGCCAAATATTCTTCTCACAACAGACAATTGAAAGGAGCAAAGCATTAATGCAATCAAAGACTGGCTCTGTCCCCGTACTGCTTCTCATTAATCAGACGGATTAATGTTTTTGTTATTTCCTTCTATCTTTCCCGACCTGTCTCACACATCTCTCTACGGGAGACATGCTCTATTTTCAATGGAACTAGGTATCGGCACTCGAATCTTACAAGAAAAGTTTAAGATTTTCAAATTTGCGGTTCCCACCTGGCTACTTAAGCCTTCTAGTCACTTTTGCTCTGCTGGGTGGACAGTTTGCTGTCTTGTTGAAGAGATTAATTCGACAATAAGGCGCCATTCCCCATGGTAGATGTATCAACGACGACTGAGTGTGGATTTAAAGGAAGAGGTTGAGAGAGGAAATACCAAATGAAAATCCCTGAAAGAAATTTGTCAATCTGCATTTGGTCGTCTAATTTGATGTTCTTGCGCAGTTCTAGCTGCGAAAAAAATATATGTTTGCTTGTAGTTTTCCATAAGCACGTAAGGAATGGGACCAGGATCAGGCCCCTGGAGACTGCTTCGCCATTCAACATTATCATGTGTGATCCGACATTCCTCACGTTTGCACATCTGCGCTTTCACGGTAATTCTTAATTTGACATCCTGATCAAGAATATTCAACGGTGTCTTAAATCGACACAATCATTCTACGCACATTGCTCTCTGGCAAGGAGATCCAAAGATTTTCAGTTCTCTGAGAAAAAAACATTTCTCCTTATCTCCTTATCAAATTTCTGTCCATTTCTTCTGAATGTATGCCCTCA
>NW_025202571.1:0-4894 GCF_004010195.1 Chiloscyllium plagiosum
GCCAGAACTCAAGCCATGCCAGTACTTTCTCCCGAACACCATAGCCTATCATTTTGCAGTTTCTGATATAGAACCTTGAGAAATGCCTGCTGACCACATTCGCAGAATAGACCTTTTCTCATTTCCTCATTACCACCTCATAGAATTCTAACACATTTGCCCTTGAGAAACTGTGCTGATGCTTCAAGTAATATGTAATCCCACCTTTACATATTACTTCAAGCATCAGCACAGTTTCTCAAACACACAGTTACACTAACCTCTCATATGGTACTTAATACGAAATTGATTTGTTTGACATTTATTTAAAATATTAAAACTTTGCTTTCAGTCCTGAATGTCATAAACAACAAAGTACAATCGCAGTTGAGAAATGTAAAATCTGCGCTGTCTCAGCAGGCTCGATGAGTGAGTGAATTCTTTCCCCCAGTGGATCTCTCTGCCGTCTCAGCAGGGTCGATGAGTGAGCTAACTGTTATTTTTTCAAATGAAGCAGGTAAATACGTTCTGCCCACTGCAAACTCTCTGGTGTACTGAGAGTTGAGATGATCGCCTGAACCTCGTCCCAAAATGAAAATAATTGAAATATCTCTCATCCTGTGAAAATGCCGATGGAACAGCAGTCCTGCAGAGACTGGAGGGCACATCCCACACATTAGATATTTGACAGGTCTCTCTTCAAGGTGAAGACGTTCATGCTAAAACGATCACAAGGAACGTATGTAGTGATTCCCACAGTCTAAGCATTTAAAAGGTCTCTTCTTTGTGAACACGTTGATGCCATGTCAGTCCCCAGGAACATTTACAGCACTTCCATCGGTCTGGGCGTTGAAAAGACGTGTTCCTAATGTTGTTGGGACTTTATATCGCTCGGACATTTGCAGCACGTCCGTTAGTTGTGGAATTAAAGATGTCTGTCCTCCGGGTGAGCACGTGGATCGGACGTCAGGTCCCCACAAATTTTCAAGGACTCTCATTCGTGTGAGCACATTTCCCATGCATCAACAACACAGTGGAATGACAACAGTTTCCAAAGTCTGGTCAGATAAAAGGTTTCTCATTAGTATGAGCACAGTGTTGGATAATCCAATCATTGGACGTTTGAAAGCATTTTCCGCATTCTCGACATTGAAATGATTTCTCCTCATTGTGATCGAGCAGGTTTCACAGAAGGTCCGTGAAGGAGTGTATCCCTTCCCACACACTGAGCTTGTTCCAGGTGTCATTGCTTTCATGGGGTTCCAGCTCTGATGTAGAAATGAATCCTCACATGTCTACAGTCTCACCTAAATATGACTGCAATTGTAGTTTGTGAGTTCTGATGATAGCAGAAGCCATGTCCACACACAACACGTGAACGATTCTCTCCCATACAAACGGAGCCTTTTCCTTCCATGTTCAAACTCTGATCAAAGTTCAATTTGGGAGAAAATGCACAACTTCATCAGATCATGGTGGAGTGATTTAAAAAACAATATTTCCCTTCTAATATGCTGTGAAATTGATGATGTATATTTTTAAGAATCAAGAGAATGAGGAAGAGTCTATCACAGACTCTGGATTGTGCCTGAAGATAGGGATTGAAGTTAAGAGTTGTAGACAGCAACAATTTGACCGGACTTTTGCAAGAATCTTTCATACAGACAGCCTCCACTACTGAGAAGGAGCAGGTCAACAGTTGGATGTTAATCCCATCAACTCCTGTTCGCTTGAGGTCAAACACTGTCCGGACTTGTCCGACATCCTGTCCTGTTGGAGCAGATATTTCCTACAATTGAATCATGCAAAACTGAGGCCTCTTCCTTCAGTCCCCAACACAAATCCACTGCATCGCCACTGAGTAGAGAGTGTGGTCTTGGAAAAGCACAGCAGGGCTGCCAGCATTCGAGGAGCAGGAGAATCGACGTTTCAGGCAAGAGCCTTTCATTAGGAATGAGGCTTGTGAGCTGAGGCGGTAGAGAGACAAATAGGAGGAGGCAAGATATCTGTGAGTGTGATAGGTGGGTTGAGGTGGGGGAAACGGTGATAGGTCGGAAAGCAAGGTGGAGCGGAACTACGAGAAGGAAGATCGACAGATAGGAAAGTTCATGAGAGCAGTGCCCACTTGGAACAATCGAACTGGGATAAAATGGCGGAGGGGAAAAGAGAAATATATTGAAGTCGTGTGGTTGGAGGGTCCCAATGTGAAAGATGAGGCCCTCTTCCTCCTGGCGTCTGGTGGTAAAAGTATCGCGATGGTGGATGCCTAGGAACTGCATGTACTTGGCTGAGTGGAAGCGAGAGTTGAAGTGCTCGTACACAGGGCAGTGATGTCGTTTGGTGTGGCGGCGATGTTCTCTGAAGGGCACTGCAATTAGGCATCCTGTCTCTCCAATGAAAAGTAGACTGCATTGGGAGCAACGGATAGAGTAAATGTCATGTGTGGAAATGCAGGTAAAACTCTGATGGATGTGGAAGAATCCTTTAAGTCTTTGGACGGAGTTAAAGGCGAAGGTGTGTTGTGGATTTTGCAAATCCTGTAATGGAATGGGTAGGTGTCTGGAGGAGAGGCTGGTTTGGTGGGTGGCGTGGACCTGACAAGGGAATCACGACGGAATGATCTTCACAGAAAGCGGCTGGTGGTGGGGCGTGTGTTTGCACGTGGCAGAAATGGCGGAGGATGATATGATGTCAACGGAGGTTGGTGGGGTGGAAGCTGATGACCAGGGGAATTCTGCCTTCGTCATAATTGGAGGGGTGGGTATTGAGTGCTGTAATTGGATGAGATGCGCAGGAAGGCAGCATTGGCCACGTTAGTGGAGAAATTGCCTCACCACTGGCTCAATTTCTCTTTAACAGTTGTCTGAGTCTGAACCAGTCACGTCATAACCATGGTGAGATACTTCACCAAGTCTGCACACTTGCACCGCATTAACATCACACGTCTCTTCAACGTCTGTGCTCTTCAGCAGCTCAACCTCTGTTTCATTCCTTTCGACTAAACTATCCGAATGCACTTCCATCCGTCCTCTCATATTCCCTCTCTACTCTGGTCAAATGTCCTCTGCCTCTATGCATGCGTGTACTTGATCTCTGTACAGTGTTTTATTGTGACTTATTTGAATGACGTTTTTAGCACCGCCTTTTTTCCCAACCGTGTGCTGCTGCCTTCCCACACGAGCTCCCACATGGTGGAAGGGAAGGAGTTGCGTGTTGTTCACCCAATGATGCAATCCTGAGGTCTTCGAACAAATATGATGCATGTGGGAGTATTCACAACAGTGGTTGTTCACCCATCACAGCTCAGCGAATTCTTAAAATTTTTCGTCATTTTATTCAAATCTTTTCACTGTCTCCGCTACATCTATCGTTGGAATGTCCTAAAGCCCACTCAAGAACAATTAGAAATGGTCACTAAATGCCAACCCTGCCAGCGAATCCGACATCCAAGATTTATTTTATAAATGAAGCTGTCTCAGATATCTGCATTCCCTCGAATTCCAACCTTTTGATCATGCTCGATTTTAACTGTTTTATGTCTGGCGCCCGACATTTCATGCATCAAGGCCATAAAGTATGAGATCCCTTCATTAAGGAGATCTCATAATGCCGTTAGGAAAGGAGACACTCACCAAGTGATGAAGAAAAACTGTGATACGTGTTCAAATCAACGCCAGTAATTTGTATCAATACTGCATCTTGCCTTTCATATACTGGAAACTTCAAAGCTTTTCCTCTGAAGGGAGTTTAAGCAAATTTTGATCGCAGTTGAATAACGAGATATTGGGAAGCTGACAAAGTGTTATATCAAATAAATAGGTTTCAAGTAGTATTTTACACCACAAAACTTAGGTTGCATCACAAACCTTGGTTGATGGAATTTATTCTGCTAGAGGTCATCATTGTTATGTCAGCATAAAAGCTCCACTTTCGCTCGTGGCTCTGCAGCTCAGTGATTAAAGCTCTAGTCTAGTTTGCCAGTGGCCATGAGGTCGAGTCCCACTGGGTCTTTGCTGCGTTTCTCACATACACTGCAGCAAACATCCGAACGTGCTTTCTCACTGTTGTTCGGAATTTTTTCAGATGAAAAATCGTGAAGCCATTCTCTCTAGGGCTAATCTGTTTGAGTTTGCAATTCCACTTCTGTGTTCCACTTCGATGAACATGAGAATAACAGGCAGCTGACGCGAAAAATGCTGGAATTAATTCTCGCAACGTCTCAGTTTTCCATTAGGATCCTGACATCCCCACTCACCTAATCTATTAGACGATGGGGAGAATCAAAGGGAAATTATACCACAGTGAGTTGGAACTGACCTGATGAGAAACACACCTTTTTTTTCCATCTGTTGCATTGGACAGTTGGCTGCAATCACAGAGAAGGGATTGAGTGAATTTGCTGCCACCCAAAATATCCAGTGATATGTCTCGAAATATATTCGTGTTTCAATTCACGATGCTTCATCAGCAGTTATTTTAAAAAAAAACTTTATCATTTCGATTCGAGTTTTTCCAACAACATTGAAAATGTCCAACGAGATAAATATCATTCTTTTTGTATTGTTTTAATAAAATGCGTGAGTTTGCAGCAATTACAACAACATGAAACGAGATAAGAGTCCTTTTCGCAGTTTAACACAGTGTAGGATCAGCGTTATGAGAAAGCGAATCCATCTCAAACGTCACCTCTATAACTCTATTGAGAGTTGGATATTCTCCTGGGAGTATTTCTGGATGGTCGTAAGTAACGGAGGCATTTTCCAAGGACAGAGCACTCCACAAAATCAGACGTTAGATCTTGAAAATAAATTCTGTTTTATTCAACGTTCTTTTGCAACTTTTAAATATATATGCACACATGTACATGCATGCATGCACAGGCGCATTTGTATATATATATATATATATATATATA
>NW_025202571.1:4924-7933 GCF_004010195.1 Chiloscyllium plagiosum
TTTATATATATATATATATATGTGTGTGTGTGTATATATATATATATATATACACATGTGTGTGTGTGTGCGTGTGTGTTTGTGTAAATGTGCGGGTGCGTGTGCAGGTGCGTGTAAGTATTCAGAACGTTGGGAATTGATGGTCGGCCAAATGAATGTTTTTCCTGTAGAATGTGGGAGGTAAGAGTCACCAATAATGTCCCAGATATCTGCATCTGTGGGAAGTGCACCCAACTCTAGTTTCTTGGGAAGTGTCGAAGGAAACTGGAATTGGACGTTGGATCATTTGGGAGACTGAGGAGGTAATTGAGAGGAGTTATAGGCGGGCTGTAACACCTCAGGTACAAGATAATGATCAATGGGTTTCAGTCGGTTAACGAAGAGGGAACTGACAGACAGTGCATGCATCCACTGTGGCCGTGCTCTGCGGTTACAAGCACAGCATTCCGTTATTGATACTTTTGAGGGGGAATGACTTACGAGTGGTAAAACATGGAGTACAGGTCTCTCGCACAGAGCTTTTTCCTGTTGCTCAGAAGGATAAGGGGAAGAGGAAGAGAGCATTATTTTTGGACACTTCATAGTGAGGGAAACAGATTGCAGATTCAGTGGGTAGGGGACACATTTATGATTGGTGTGTTGCCTCCCAGCTCCCAGGGTTTGTGATGTCTCACATCGTGTTTTTGCAATTCTTAAGGGAGAGGGGGAGTAGTCCCAAGTCATGGTCCACACATGCAACAACAACATAGGTAAGAAAAGGCATGTAGATATAAGGCAGAAATTCAGTGAGCGAGAGTGACATATTCGATCTCGATCAAATAGAGATGTTCACTCTGATTTGTTACCCATGACACGTCGTACAGAGATGAAGAATACGGAGAGAACGTTTGAACATGTGGCTACCGGGATGGTACAGGGGGGAGGATTCGGATACATGGACAATTGGGTATTATTCTGGAGTAGGAGGTACCTCTACAAATAGGATGGTTTTCACCTGAACCACAGGAGAACCAATATCCTGGGGTGGGAGGGATAATTTGCTAGGTTTTGAGTAGTGAGGACATAAATAGGTTTTCAGGGATGCAAGAGTGTACTGGCAAGGATGAAGATCGTTTGAATTGCGTTTACTTCATCGCCAGGAGCATCTGACATAAGGTAGGTTTACTTATAGCATGGGCTCTTAACTGCAACTTCGAGGTTGTGGCCATTTCAGAGACATGAATGGAGCAGTGAAAGGGCTGGTTGTTCCTGGTGCCGCAGTTTCGATTTTTCTTTAAGAACTAAGAAGGTGGTTAAGGAGGGCGAGGTGTGGCATGATTAGCCAAGGACAGAATTACGGGAGCGAAAAGGTTATTTGATGAGCACTCTGCGGAGTCTACTGAGCTAGAATGGTCTGATATTAGACTCAGGAAAGGAGAGGTCACTATGAACGGAGTTTTCAATAGCCCAGTGAAACGTTCCAGAGATATAGAGGAAAAGATTGCAAAGATGATTCCGGATAGGAGTGAAAATAACGCGGTAGCTGTCATGGGGAACTTTAACTTTCAAAATATTGATTGGAAAGGTTATAGTTTGAGTAAATCTGATCGGTAAGTTTTTGTCCAATGTGTGCAGGAGGGTTTCCTGACACAGCATATAGACAGGCCGACAAGAAGCAAAGCCACATTGGAATTGGTACTGGGTAATGAACCAAGCCATCTGTTCGATTTGGAGGGAAGTGAGCACTTTGGTGATAGGAATATGTATATATCGCAGGGCAAGAGGTATTGCCGGGATAAAGGTGATTAGGCGTCAGTTAGGATGCACAGGATGGAGAAATTATCTGCAGCGGTTCGGTACAACTGAAATCTGGAGCGTTTTCAGGGAGGAGATCCTGCATGCCCTTGATAAGTATGTATGCGTCATTCAGGGAATATGTGGTCGAGCCAGGGAGCAGTGTCTACTGAAGCACTTGAATCTATTGTCAAGAGGGAGAAGGAGGCTTATGTAAAGATGAGATGTTTATGCTCAGGTCAGGTGCTTGAGAATTAAAAACTAGCCAGGAAGGGCCGAAATAGAGAGCTACGTCGAGCGAAAAGGGGACACGCAATGTCGATGGTTGGCAGGGTGAAGGGAAACCCTGAAGCTTTTTATTGGTATTTCAGGAACAAATGAATGACTAGGATACTATTAGAACTGTCAAGAACCGTCGTGGGACGTTGTCCGTGGAGTCCGAGGAAAGGAAAGGCGCTGAATGAATATTTTTCATCTGTGTAAGAAATGAAAAAAGACAATGCTGCCGAGGAGAATACTCAGATACAACCTATTACAGTACACAAAATTGATGTTCGGAAGGAATTTGTGTTGGCAATTCTTGAAAGTATGAAAATAGATCTGTCCTTTGGACTTGATGGGATGTATCCAAGGATTCTCTGGGAATCGTGGGTGGAGATTGCTGAACTTTTAACTCTGAACTTTGTGCCGTCTGTGTCTATGTGATTAGTGCGAGAAGACTCAAATTTAGCAAATATTGACCACTTCTCCAAGAAGAGGAGCAGAGAAAACTTTGATAATTGTAGAACAATGAGCCTTAGTTTCGATTAAGGTAATTTTTTTGGAAAAAGTTGAGAGAGATAGGATTTATGATCACCTAATAAGGAAAACGTTGATTCGGGATTGTCAATTCGATTTTGTGAAGAGTAGTTTGTGCTTCACAAACCTTATTAAGCACTTTGAGAAGGTGAGCAATCATTTACCATCTCCCTAACATGCTCATCACTGGACACTTTGAAGTAACCTAACCAGCCAAAGGAAACCTATGCGGGAGAACGTGCATACTCCACATTATCAATCACTCCAGGTTGAAATAAAAACTCCTTTCCTGGTGCAGAGAGACAACAGTGTTAACCTCAGAGTTGCCTGAAAAGGCAAGCACTTTTCTCGATGGGTAACTGAGCCTCTGACTGACGCAGTGACAGGCAGACGTACTACCCAGGACTACTGTGGAAAAAAAAGAAGCCCCTCAGCCTC
>NW_025202572.1:0-7933 GCF_004010195.1 Chiloscyllium plagiosum
TAAATCTATCCTCTCTGGGTTTGGACACCCCCACCCTGGGGAAAAGCCCTTCGCTATTCATCCTATCAATCCGCCCCGTGATTTGATAACACTTGACAAGGTCATCCTTCAGCATCTGAAGCAATGGGAACAAATTACAGCCCATCAATATACGTAAAAACCTCCAGTCCACACCACGTGACTGAAGAAGAGGACAAAGTTTTGTTGGACATGGCAATGCCAGGAGATATTCAACTATTTGAAAACCAAACCACAGCAAACTTCACAAAAACTTTTATAGTCGCATTCGATGCTAGTGACATAGGAGCAGAAGCTGTACTGCTACAGTAAGATGAGAATGGTGTTGAAATGTCATTGAGTTACGTTTCGAAGAAACTTAACATCCACCAGCGGAAATATTACGAAGAAGTTAAGGTGAATTAGATTGAACTAATCTGCATGTCATGTCAATATGTTTGAAAAATAGACTAAAATGTGAAGCCGCATTTTCATTATGATTGCTCCTTTTTTTTCGGGGTGTGTGTTGTGAAGTTCTAAATGAGTTGAAGGACTTAGCAAATACACCGACTACTAGAAAATTTACAATGTAACATTTCGCCATGCAGTTGGCAGTGCCTGGGATGCTATGAGACAAAAAAAAATTCGAATCAGTCAATCCGTTTAAAATATGCCCCAAAAATACACAACTCCAATCAAGTTTGAATTTAGCATTTTGACAATACTATCACCACTGAAACGGTCAGTTTTGGGCATGAAATCGAAAAACAATGAACAGTTGAGGGGAGAACTGCCAAGCCACGAGCATGTGCAGACGGCGCGTAAAATGGTTGTCTTGAAGGTACCTCTTTCTGTCAAGGAACTGTAAACCTGAAGACAGAGGAAGATGTAAAGTGAAGATTCGACAGCTGACTGGTTTTGAAATCTGAAGTTTTTGGTAAATCTTAATTGGGGTTTTGTGGGACCATGTAGACGGGGAAAGGAAGAAAAATGGGTAAGAGGAAGGAACAGTAGATAGTTATTACTCAATTACTCTGTTAGTTTTTTTTAAATATATCAATTTTTAGTTTAAATAGTGATTTGGGGGAATAGTTCCTTATCTCTCGAGTTTTACAAGATTACCAAACGGGTTAAATCGTTTCAGGGTTGGACTTCCAAATTAGCAACTGGCTGGGGATTCATCCGTGTCATAACAGAGGTTTCCCCAATCAAAACTAACACCACTCCTCTCATTCCTTCCATTATATCTTTCATGAAGCATCTGTACCTTGGAATAATGAACTAAGAGTTCTGTCTCTCCCTCAGTTGTGTTTCTGTAATACCTGTGAAGTCCCAGTCCCATGTTCCCATCCATACTCTGAGTTCATCTACCTGAGCTGTCAGGCCCCGTGCAGGTAAATGAATTCAGTTTAATTCATCAGATTTCCCTCGTTGCTTGCTTTATATTTGTCTGCATTGTTCGTTGAAATTACTCACTTCAACGTCTGCAACAGCATCAACCTTCTTACTGTCCTTACAACTGTTCAGGTTCCAACATCTCTGCCAGATTAGTTTAAATCCTCTCGGATAGTTCCAGAATGTCCCCAGCTGGAGATGAAATCCCCTCCCGCTTCCAGTTCAGGTGTCTTCCCCACCCTATCTAACGTTGCTGACAACTTCAGGGATCTATGGACTTGTTCATTGAAGTCCGTGTGTTCCTCAACACTCCCTAAGGATCCATCGTTCACCAGGTTTGTGCTCCATTTATCATACCTCCCAAAATGTATTAAATCATACTGCGCAGGAATATACTACATTTTCCATTACTCTGCACTGTTTTTCATAGGATCAATATCAGACTGGAAACAGAAACTATCCGCCTCACTGTGGACAGCACCCTGACATTTCATGTCATCTGCAAATCTGCGACTGATACCTTCTAGTTTGACATTCAAACTATTAATGTAGATAACAAACAGTTGTGGTACCGCCGCATGTCACCGTCGTACACCACTGGGCAAAGTCTGCTCATCACGAAAGGAACCGTCCACCAATTTTGGATCCAAATTGCCAATTTATCTTGGATTCCATAGGCTCTTCCCTTTTGGAGCAGCCTTCATTTGGAGCACTTCACCTGTGTCCAGCAAAGTATTAAATGCATACGCCAGTGCTCCTGCAATCTCCTCCCTTCCCTCCCAAAGCAGCCTGGAATATATTCTCTTGGGCCCTGGTAACTCTTCACCTTTATGCCCACGAAACATTTAATACCACAATCTTATTGATCTTAATATGTTCTGGAATCTCAACGTTCGAACTGAAATTTCTTTCTCCAGTGTGAATACTGATGAGAAGTATTATTTTAAGACCTCACCTCCTTCATCCGGCTGCATACACAGATTATCGCTTTGGTTTCTAAAACGTCCTATTCTTTCCCTGGTAATCATTATTACTCTAACTATCTTATAAAATATCTTTTGTCTTTTCCTTAACAGAACCTGCCAAGGATAGTTCATGGCCATTGTCTGCGCCTCATTTTTCAGAACGCCCCTGTAGTCTCCTTCAGCTGTTTTTATTGTACTGTAATTTAATTAACAAACTCACCAGTAATGATCAGTATTGACTGGAATTCCTGCCTTTGTCATTCACTTTTGATGAACAAACTGTCCCTGAATTCCCACTGTATTACTTTACATTACTACCACTTCCCGATTTTTGACTCAACTGCAAATAGTTCTTCCCAGATTATATTTGTCACATCCTGTCGAAAGGCGGTTAGAATGTCTAGTGATACCTAATGATAATTGGCCTTACCTAAATTTAGACTATTGTCTTCTGCACAATCCTTATCTCTCTCCGTAATGACTTCGAAACTGACAAAATGCTTCTCACTATACCCAATAAACTACCAAATCCTTATCTCGGTCATCTTGCCAAGTAGCTCCAGCTCAGGTGACCTCTGTAACATCCTCCAGCCAATAGGAATCTCCCGATCTGAGCACCATCCTCCTGACTCTACAGTCTCTATATTCCTATAAACTTCTCCTTTCCCTGAAGCATTCCCAGATCCTGTCAGATTGCATCTCACTCCCTTTAATCTTCTACCATACTTGTAAATCTCCTCAGCTGATTAAATAACTCCAGTTCCTACAGCATTCCAAGTCAATACTCCTTTTATGTGACATTGTAAAACGTTTTGAACCTTCCCTTGATCTGTAAACTCGCCCAATCTTTGAAATCTTCTCTGACTCTGTGACAGCCTACCATTACTACTAGCCTTTCTAACGCTGTCACCTCCTGCAGTCACTGAAATCGTCAGTGATTGGATAACATCCAATTGATTACTGTCACCTCTTGTAGTGCGGACAATTCTTTTGCAACGAGTATTACGTGCAAAAACGATAGTAGAGGAGTTAGCAGCTTTCATCACACGGTATCGGCTGCCCAGGGAGATGCAGACGAACCAAGGGTCAAAGTTTAATATGAGGCTGTTTAAGGAGGCCATGGATAGCTTAGGTTTACAGCACTTTAAATCCAGTGTAATCATGTCAAGAGCATCTGGTCTGGATTACTCAAATGATTGGGATAAAAGCATCCAATTCGTATTGTTTGCCATTCAAGATCTCACAAACGAAACTACTCAGTTCACTCCGTTTGAGTAAATATTCGATCATAACGTGAGAGACCTTTTGAAATTAAAGAATATTGGTCGGACCAAAGTCAGAGATCTCAGAATTCGATTATGTATCGGACGGGATGGAGAGATTAAATCGAGTAGTAAGTTAGTTGTACAGCAGCGAAAGAGGGCACGGTATTGATTGAAGCAGGTGGAAGATTAAACCTTCTGAGACTTGGACGTTTCCTCAGGGGATAAATTGATAGTACTGTTTCTGATGATAGCAGATATCTTCAAAGCCACTTTTAGTGGTCCCTATCAAATTGAGAAAAAGTTGAGTCACGTGAATTATTTAGTAACGATGCTATCAATGAAAAGGAGCTATCAAGTATGTCATGTGAAGACGTTGAAAACGTAGAGCAGAGAAACAGAACTGGAGAAACAGGTGCTAGTTACTGCGCGCAAATTGAGGAATCAAATCCAGATGGTATGGATTTTGAAGTACCTCAGAATAGATTAAATATGAGGACGTCCTTGAGGAGTGGGATAGATTACTAAACTACCTGTCTCAGGAGCATGGAACAGTGTTGAAAGAGTTGGAACATAAGGAACGAAGTAAAAATCAGATGAAGAGGACTAATGCTATTGCACATGAAGTAGATGTAGGGAATACTGTTCTATAAAATAATACCGCTATCGGCTTAAAGTTTTGAAAGCCAGACAGGTCCAAATGAAGGTAGAGACCATGCTCGATGAGAACACCATTGAAGCAAGCCAGAGCGAGTGGAGTTTGCCGACCGTCTTAGTGCCCAAAACGGACGAGACGCAACGATTCTATACGGATTGTTGGAAGGTCAACGCCATTACAAAATTGGACTCATATCCAATTCCGAGGTTGGAGTTCTGTATCGAGAATTTCAGACAAGTCGGTTACACTACCAAAATTGGAATTAATGCGTGGCTACTGGCATGTACCTGTAGTAGAGAGGGCAAAATACATTTCTCCCATTGTAACACCAAATTGGCTACATTAGTTTAAAGTGATGCCCTTCGGAATGAAGAACGCTGCTGCCACATTCCAAAGACTCATGACAAGCGCTTCGGTTAGTTTAACAAACTGTGCAGTCTATTTGGATAATGTCGTGAAATTTAATGAGTTCTGGAAAGATCACTTGGTACAGTTGGCATACCTAATTGAATGACTACGAGAAGCAAAATTGGTGATAAAGCAAATAAAATGGAATTTATGAAAACGAAGGTGATGATCTTGGACATAACATCCGTCATGGAAGGATTATCTCCTTCCCTCGGAACACATAACGATGGCTGTCGATACATTTCCATGACCAACCTCAAAGAAAGAGGTGCTTTGAATATTTAGGACTCAGCGAATTCTGTCGGAAGTTTGTTACAAACGTTAACAGTGTACTGGCAGCGTTCACAGATGTTCTGAAGAAGACCACAACGTTTCAGTGGACAGAACCATGCCAGAAGGCATTCAACCATTTGAAATCGATATTCACGACCAAACAAGTTTTAGCAACACCAAACGTTTCAAGAATATTAAAGTCGCCATCGATGCAACTGATATTGGAGTTGGACCTGTACTCCGACAGGAAGGTGAAGATGGAATTGAACTGCCAGCTGGTTACTTTTCGAAAAAAAGATAAACATCTTGCAGTGGAAATGTTCCACAATCAAAAATGGGCCATTGAATTTGGTACTGACCTGACAACATTTAAATGTGCATTTCATGAACAATATTTCTGAAACGATTGGTACGCGGATCACATTCCGCTTATGTTCTTTGAATGCTTTAAAGTTGAGAATATGAGACTATTTCGTTGGAGTCTTATGTTAAAGACGTTTAATTATAAAAAAAAATACATGTTCAGATGGGAAGACTGCAATCACAGATGCGTTATCACAAATATAACTGATAGAGTTTAGATGACGCACACGCACAGGTGGAAGGGAAGAAGTTAAGGTGAACTAATACTAAAGTTATTTGTATGTTAGGATAACGAGTTTAAAAAGTAGGTAATGAAAATGTAGCAATCTTTTCATTATGATCGTTCTTTTTTTTAAGGGTGGGGGAGGTGTTATGAAGATGTAGGTGAACGTTCAGAGAGTTAAAAGCAGCGGAACTTCCAGACAACTGTTCTCAATAAGGCAACAATGCAAGTTACACTTGGATAACCAAAATGATCAGCTCGTTGCCTGGAGCCAAAAAAAAAACAAGTTCGAATTCGAACAAATATTTAAGATTATATCCCGAAAAATATCAAACTCCAATCCTGTTTGAATTAAATATATTGACAATCTTAAAAGCTAATAACGTGATCTGATGCTTTGCGGATAGAAGACCAGGGAAAATTGAACAGTTGAGCGGAGAACAGCCAAGTCCTGCCATGTAACAGTCTGCTTGAAATGTTATCTTTCTGAAAAGTACCTTGTCGATCAGGAGCCTGTGACGCAGAAATTACTGACGAGGACACAAGAAGGCACAGGAAGATCCGAAGACAAGCACCTAAAGTTGCCTACTTTTGTGATAAGAAGTGTTAGAACATAGAACATAGAAAAAATACAGCGCAGTACATGCCCTTTGGCCCACAATGTTGCGCCGATCCAAGCCCACACAACCTACACTAGCCCACTATCCTCCATATGCCTATCCAATGCCCGTTTAAATGCTCATAAAGAGGGAGAGTCCAAAACTGCTACTGGCAGGGCATTCGATGAACTCACGAATCGCTGAGTAAAGAATCTACACCTAACATCTGTCCTATACCTACCACCCTTTAATTTAAAGCTATGTCTCCTCGTAATGGCTGGCTCCATACGTGGAAAAAGGTTCTCATGGTCAACCCTATCTAAACCCCTAATCGTCTTGTACACCTCTATCAAGTCACCCCTAAACCTTTTTTTATCCAATGAACACAGCCACAAGTGCCTCAGCCTTTCCTCATGCGATCTTCCTGCCATACTAGGCAACATCCTGGTAAACCTCCTCTGCACCCGTTCCAGTGCCTCCACATCCTTCCTATAGTATGGCGACCAAAACTGCACACAATACTCCAGATGCGGCCGCACCAGAATCTTATACAACTGCAACATTACCTCAGGACTCCGGAATTCAATTCCTCTACCAATAAAAGCCAGTACGCCATATGCATTCTTCACCGCACTATTTACCTGGGTGGCAACTTTCAAAGATCTGTGTACATGGACACCAAGATCCCTCTGCTCATCCACACTACCAAGTATCCGACCATTAGCCCAGTACCCCATCTTTTTGTTACTCTTACCAAAGTGAATCACCTCACACTTAACTACATTGAACTCCATTTGCCACCTTTCTGCCCAAACATACTGTGGACAAACGATCATGTAACATCTGATGGCTGATATTTCAGCTACTATTGCAGTATAAACATGGGAACCTTATCAAACGCCTTACGAAAATCCATATGCACCAGATCTACCGCTTTACCTCGTCTACCTCCTTAGTCACCTTCTCAAAGAATTCAATAAGGTTTGTGAAGCACGACTTGCCCGTCACAAAACCATGCTGACTATCCTTGATCACATTATTCCTATCCAGATGTTCATAAATCCTATAACATACAATTCTCTCTAAGACTTTGCCCACAACAGAAGTGAGACGAGGGTTATTCCTACTCTCCTTCTTGAACAAGGAAACCACATTTGCTATCCATCCGGTCTTCTGTCACTATTCTTGTAGACAATGAGGACATAAAAATCAAGGACAATGGCTCTGCAATCTCCTCCCTTGCTTCCCAGAGAATCCGAGGATAAATGCCATCAGGTCCAAGGGACTTATCTATTTTCACCCTTTCCAGAATTTCCAACACTTCTTCCCTACATACCTAAAAACCATCCATTCTAATAAATTGTGACTCAATATTCACATCGGCAACAGTGTCCTGTTCCTGAGTGAATATTGACGAAAAGTATTCATTCAGTGTCTCCCCAAACTCTTCAACCTCCACACGCAACTTCCCACTACTATCCTTGACTGGACCTATTCCTACCCTAGTCATTCTTTTATTCCTGACATACCTATAGAAAGCCTTAGGGTTTTCCCTAATCCTACGAACTATGGATTTTTCATGTCCCCTCCTTGCTGCTCTTAGCTCTCTCTTCAGGTCCTTCCTGGCTACCTTATACCTCTCAAGCGCCCCAATTGAACCGTCACGCCTCATTTATACATAGGCCGCCCTCTTCCATTTAACAAGGGATTCCAATTCCTTATTAAACCACGGCTCCCTCGCATGACCCTTTCCTCCTTGCCTGACAGTTACATACTTATCAAGGACACTC
>NW_025202573.1:0-7934 GCF_004010195.1 Chiloscyllium plagiosum
GAGTGGGGGGGTGCAGAGGGAATTAAACCCAGCTCCTGAGCTCAGGGCGCGGTGTCATCCCCTTCCCTGAGGACCAGGACCTGGGGCTGAGTCTGTCTCTCTCCAGTTCAGCTTCTCCAACACAAAGACACACAACAACATCGGTCACTCTGCTGCTCGGCACGCTTTAATCAACATTTTTATTGTTTACAAATGGAAGTGATGGATACAGTCAGTGGGATGGTGCCTTTTCTCACTGGCCCCTGAGTTGTGAGAAACATTGAAATGTTTCCCTGTAACCCTCCTGTGGGATAAGGATGGACAAACCAGCGCTACCCTCAGTCTGTTATCATAGCGACAGGCTGCTCCATCGCTGAAACACTGAACTGAAATGAGAAAATCCCGGATGGATTGATTAATGAGGGAATTTGCTTGATGGATGGATTTGGGTGAAGGGATATTTCAGCACATTCTTCAGTTGCTGCCTGAACTTAGTCTGGGTCACGGCATAAATGGCGGTGTTTGTGCAGCAACTGAGGAGCTGCATCATGAAGCCCAATTCCCGCACAAAGGGATGGAGATACACAGACCGATACCCAATATCATCCATCCGGTACCATATAGAATAAAGCATTAACGTTGGCCATAACAGGATGAAATTGGCCGAGATCACAAACAGTAAAATGATGGATTTTTTTCGGTTTCTCATTTCAGTGTCAGACTGAGGGTCCCTATTGGTGTGAGCGCGGAGTCTCCTACTGGCTCTGCTGGTCACTAAAATGTGTCTGACGGTGAGAACATTGAGCAGCAGAATCAGGAGAAATGGGACACCCGGGGTTAGAATGTGGTGAAGGGACTCTATTGTGACCCAGACACTGGAGAATACAACAGTCTCTGTTACATCACAAAACCAGGGATTGTTCCACAGCCCATACCGAGCCGTGAGCATAAAATACCAGAAAATGTTCTTTAAACAGCTCAGCACAGTCACTGCTCCCAGAACCACAGCCGCCGTCTTCTCACTGCAATATTTACCTTTCAGCTTCTGGCAACAAATGGCCACAAACCGATCAAAGGTGAAAGTGACGGTGAACCAGACAGAGCAGTCAGTGGCTGCATAAACCAGGACGCCCCCAGGTAACGTCTGACACATGGGGACAATCCACAATCTTTATAAAGCAGGACGTAGATGGTCACTACGTTAACTGTGAGGAAGGAAAACAAACCCATTATCCATCAGCCTGGAGGCAAAGGGACCCGTTTGATCGGGGACCCAGTGAGGTTTTCAAATGTGTCCCTGTATTCAGGGAATTATTAAAATAATTGGAGCTGGAATAACAAATGGGAAGTTCGGAATTACTGACAAAAATGTAACATAAACCACAAGAAACCCTCCCTCCCCAAACACACAGAGACACATCCATAAGGACAGATGGTTTCTAGAACATTGCCACACACTCGATCACTCGAGACCAGACACAGGTCACTCCTTCCCAGTTCCTAATACGGAGGGTGGAAACGTTGCTGTCCTGAAGGATTCTCTCCCAGTTTGTTGAAGACAGACGGAGTTTGGGAATTTCTGTATTTTGGTCTAAATTGTGGTCGGGAAGAAATGTAAATGCAGGGAAAACGTATTCACCCCTTTTACTGCCTGAAGGTCCTTCGGAACAGTGTCTCCTTCTCCCTGGAACGGGAACTCTTCCCTCGGGATCTTATTGTTTGTTCAATTCACTGACGTCCGGCTGTTCACAAACAATATCAGGGACAGAACGTTCCGGGGAATGTCAGTTATAGAATGTCTGGGACAGGACGTTCCGGGGAATGTCAGTTATAGAATGTCAGGGACAGAACGTCCCGGGGAATGTCAGTTATAGAATGTCAGGGACAGAACGTTCCGGGGAATGGCAGTTATAGAATGTCGGGGACAGAACGTTCCGGGGAACGGCAGTTATAGAATGTTGGGGACAGAACGTTCCGGGGAATGTCAGTTATAGAATGTCAGGGACAGAACGTTCCGGGGAATGTCAGTAATAGAATGTCAGGGACAGAACGCTCCGGGAAGCCCTTGACCTGTCCATCATCTTTCCCCCCTACCCACCCCACCAACATGATGTACTGTGCACAGGCTACATATCAATCCAGCACCGGGAGCTGCACTGACCGCATCATTGCATTATGTATAAACCTCACCCAGATAGTCCATTCACCACAGCGACCTGTTCACTGATCACCCGTGAATTTTCTGCAAACCTGGATCAGTTGCCCTCCCAGCATGTATGACTGTGTGCCCTACCCCAGTGCATTGCTCAGTAACACTATGTTAGATCACTGCCCAGTGTGGGGAAACTTGCAGCCCATGCTGGAAGTGACAGGATGTGCAGCTCCCACCCATTTCCAGCTCCATATCTCGATTAGAGTGATGCTGGAAAAGCTCAGCAGTTCAGGCATCATCCGAGGAGGAGTAATATCGATGTTTCGGGCAAAAGCCCTTCATGAGGAATGAAGGTTTTTGCCTGAAATGTCGATTTTACTGCTCCTCGGATGCTGCCTGAACTGTTGAGCTTTTCCAGCAGCACTGTAATCTAGACTCTGGTTTCCAGCATCTGCAGTCATTGTTTTTACACAGCTCCATGTCTCCATTGTGCCATGACAAGGGGGTGCTGTTGGTGTGAACATCACTGCCAGAGAGAGATGGCAAGGGTATCAGTTTAAATAACACCACATGAGAGGGGTTTGGGGTATAGACAGAGATGGGGAGACTGAGAGACAGAGTCATGGAAGGATGTGTTCCTAGGTTTCAGAATGCTGAAATGTAGACTCTTCGATACCATCCTGTAACATGAGCCAGTCTTCCCAGGAAAGATGCGAAAAAGGAAGATTGGTGTGAGGTCAGATGAGCATGTGTTCCGCATCTTTGTAACTGGATGTGGTTTCAACAGAATCTATGACTCATTGGGCAGATTCTAACATTAATTTATTTTTGTTTGATTTTCCTTGAGTGTGACAGAGGGATTGTCCGCACGAGGCTGAGCTAGTTTCCTGGTGCTGTCGTATCGAACTCTCCTCATTAACTACCCACCCAACCCCATGGTGTACCTCTCATTCAATACCAGCCCTATTCTCCCACCCATCATGACAGGGGTACTCACCACCGCCTGGGTACCGATGGATATTCCGACCATGGCAATTACACCACGGTTTGTTGACATGGCACGGAGGTCCTGGTGGATGTACTAGTATAGAGGGGGACCATTCTTTTCCCAGAGAGAGCCACACCACCAGACCCACCGAGCATGGTCTGAGCTCAGTGCAGTATCTGCGGTCTGAGGAAATGTCCAGCAATACAGGACAAGCATCAATAACCTTCCCCACTTTATAAGGGTAAAGGTTACTGTGTCCTCTCTGATCCCTCACACACACTGTATATATGTTATCGCACCTAACGCTAAACAAGGCTCATGTTCCACCACTCTCACTGCTGCATGCAGCACCTTCCCCTCCACTCTCTCTCTCACCCCTCCACGTTACCCACAGCAACAGCATCCTTGGGGCCTTGGAAGGAAGTAAGGGGGAGGTGTGTGGCCACCCGATGTGGCCTCTTCTATATTGGGAGACAGTCCGCCTACTTGCGGAACGTTTCAGAGAACACCTCTGGGACACCCGGATCAACCAACCGAACCACCCCATGGCTCAACACTTCAACTCCCCCTCCCACTCCACCAAGGACATGCAGGTCCTTGGACTCCTCCATCGCCAGACCATAGCAACACGACGATTGGAGGAAGAGCGCCTCATCTTCTGCCGAAGAACCCTCCAACAACAAGGGAGGAACTCAGATTTCTCTAGTTTCCTCATTTCCACCCTCCCAACCTTGTCTCTGTCAAATCCCTCGAACTTAGCTCCGCCTTCCTAACCTGCAATCGTTTTCCTGACCGCTCCACCCCCACCCCCACCCCCAACACTCACCTTGACCTCCTTCCACCTATTTCATTTCCAACGCTCCTCCCCCAATTCCCTCCTCCCTACCTAGTAGATGAAGTATTGACAAACCACAGAGCAAGAGAAATCCAGATAGATTCCACTTATCTATATTCATCAGGGTATAATGTGATGAAGTTGAAAATGTGTACTGTACCTTTAAGCGAGGGTGAATGCTGTTCTGAACTGAAAGCTTACAAGCACCTGAGATATGAGAGGATGGCAGACCCAGAAACAGCATATTGCTGTAGCGCTGGATTCGGGTAACAAGCAGTTAAAAGAATGGGGGTCCCAGAGTTGTGCGTAGTTGATATAAAATGTTCACTTTCAGAGTGAAAAATAAATTGATGTTTGTATTTAAACAGTGGAATTGGGGTGTTCTCTGTCCCTCATATTTTAACAGTTTACAAGGCAAATTGAGCATTTCTTTATGTTTAGTTTAAGTTACCCGATGAGATTCATGCCGTGCCCGAACCATTCGCGTGTGTGTGTATTTGTGTGTCTCTGTGTGGTGCAGGTCTGGCAGTCTCTGTGGTGCTTAAAGTGATGCAATGCCACCCTCTGCTGGCCTCCACATGCCACTGCACAGGCATTGGCAGAGGGTGAAAACCAACAGGGATTCATTCAGAGAGGGGGAGGGAGAGGGCAGCTGCTCACAGCACGATCCAAACTGATGTCTTATCCACGGACTGATCTAAATGTCCTTTAAACGTTGTAACAGTCCCTGCTTTCACCACTTCCTCTGGAAGTTCATTCCACACACAAGCCAGCTTCTGTCAAAAATAATTACCTCTCGTGATTTTTGTAAATCTTTTTCCTCACACCTTAAAATATCCCTCAGTTTTGAAACCCCAACTCTAGGGGAAAGATGTCAGATTTTCAGCTTATCTGTACACCTCATGATTTTGTAAACCACTGTAAAGTTACCCCTTAATCTCATCCTCTCCAGTGAAAAAGTCCCAGCCTACTCAACCTCTCCTTATAGCTCACTCCCTCCATTCCCAGCAACATTGACGGTAATCTCTTCTGAACCCTCTCCAACCTAATAATATCAAAGTGAATAGTCAAGGTATTTTCTAAGGGTATGGGGAGTCCAAAACTGGAGGACATAGGCTTGAGATGAGAGGGGAAACATTTAAAAGGGACCTAAGGGGCATATTTTTCACCCAGAGGGTGGTGTACCTATGGAATGAGCGGGCAGGATGACCGGACCGGACACAATATTCCAGAAGTGGTCTCAGCAAAATTCTGTACAACCTCAACATGACGTCCCAATTCCAATATTCAAAGGTCTGACCATTGAAAATACGTGTGTTAAACACCTTCTTAACCACACTATCTGTATAAGATGCAAACTATAAAGAATTATACCTGACGGCCTAGGTCTCTGTCCTACAACTCTGTCCCCTTAAAGGTCAACAAGGCTGTCTATGGAACCACAGTGGGTGCGAAAGATATGCAAATATTTCACGTTATTTTTACTGGAGAAGTATATGGAAGCTCGAGAGTTTGGAGAAATAAACAGTGATAACTTGAAAAGTATCCATGTTACAGAGGAGGTGGTACAAGATGTCTTAAATCGCATCTAGGTGGATAAAGCCCTGGAAAATGATCAGGTGTATTCTGGACCTTTCTGGAAATCTCGTGAAGTGATTGTTGGGCCTCTCCTGAGGTATTTATATCGGTGATAGCGACAGGTGAGGTGCCATTATTTTAAAAAACTGGTAAGGAGAGGCCATGGAACAAGAGAACAGTGAGCCTGAAGTCCTTGGCAGGCAAGTTGTTGGAAGGGATTCTGAGGGACAGGATATCCATCTATTTTGGAAAGGTAAGGAATGACAGGGAGAGTCAATGTGGCTTTGTTCGTGCACAATTGTGTCTCACTAACTTGACTGAATGTTTTGAAGTGACAAAGAAAATTGATGAAGCCAGACGGTGAATGTTGTTTATATGGACATTCAACAAGGTTCCACAAAGCAGACTGGTTAGCAGGGTTAGATAACATGGAATACAGGGAGAGCAAGCCATTACAAAACTGTCTTGAAGGTAGGAGACAGAGGATGATGATGTAGGGTTGTTTTGCGGACTGGAGGCCTGTGAGGAGCAATGTGCTGCAAGGATGGATATTGGGCCCTTAAATAAATGACTTGGATGTGAATATATGAGGTATGGTCAGTAGGTTTACAGAAGACACCAAAATTGGAGGTGTTGTGGACAGTGAAGAAGGTTAGTTCAGAATACAACAGGATCTTGATCAGATAGGCCACTGGGGCGAGGAATGGCAGACGGAGTTCAATTTAGATAAATGTGAGCTGTTGTATTTTGGAAAGGCAGATCATGGCAGGACTTATACACTTAATGGTAAAGTCCTGGGGAACATTGCTGAACAAAGAGACCTTGGAGTGCAGGTTTATAGTTCCTTGAAACACTCCTGCCTTGATTTTCACAAAGACCCTGAGCTTGATTTGCCTTGTGTGGTTAGGGGGAGGAGGGACAAATTGCAGACACAGTCAGTGCGGAGGAAAGGCTGGACAGTAATCAGCGGCCTGTTATCATTACATGGTTTTAGGAAGAGGACAGTCGCACGTTAGAGATGGCTAAGAGAGATCGGGTGTTTTGGGACCAGAAATTAAGCTTTTCCTTCGTCTCTGCTGTTCAGTAATAAATATCCATTTGAGACCCTTCATTGTGCAGAGTGTGGCTGCAGGATTTATTTCCCTAATATTGCAGACTACAGATAATAGCAATTAAAGATGGCCATAGTTAATTTCGATAGCATAGCACATGCACTCAATATACTAATGTTGAGACAAATACCTTGCATTGTTTCTAATACAAAGTGTTTTTTGGTAATTCAGTAATGGTAACCTGATTATAATAATCAACACCGTGCTGAAAGTAGGCACTAAAATATGACCCAAAATCTGGGTATGGTTGTGTAGTGGGTCGTGTCCCTGTCTCTGAGACAGAACTTTGGATTTTATTCCAATTCCTGAACTTGTGTGGGAGTGATCCTAGCTCTAGGCTAGAAGGCCTGGATTCAAGTCCTGCCTGTTGCAGAGGTATGTCACAGCATGTCAGGACAGTCTGATGAACAAACATACAGGAGAATAATGTTATAGCTTTATGGGTATTACTGAATGATGCTAGTCCCTACCTCCAGGCACAAAAAACGTCTAGGTGTAAAGCTCTCAGATGTATCTCGTGATACATCTGAACAAACTGATTAAAATGGATTTAGAATTGTGACTTGATGGAAAAACAAGAAGTGTCAGTATTGAATTTCAGAATTTAGGCCCAGGATGACTGAAAGTACAGCCATTCGTGTTGATTGGAGTCACATTTCGCATCAGTAAAGGTTTTTCAAAACCGAACGGTTATGGATAGGGTGAGTAGTCAGGGTTTTTCCCCAGGTTAGGGGCGTCCAAAACTCGAGGGCATTGGTTGAAAGCGAGAGGGGAAAGGTTTTTAAGAGGCTTAAAGGGCACCTTTTCACATAGAGGGTGGTGTGCGTATGGAATGAGCTGCCAGACGAAGTGGTGGAGGCTGGTACAACTACAACATCTGGGTACTGAGAGACCTGCCGAGCTTTTCCAGCAATTTGTGCATTTCTTTAAAAAATGCATTCATTTTAACACAGGTATTCTGAATAAATGAAGCATTTTATGTTTTAATGACGCAGGGCGATGCAAACATATTTCAAATCGACCGAGACCATTTTCGGCTCAGGGTATGGCTATGTGTATGACAGCTGCAATGATGCACCTACATGGAAGAGGGAATGTGATGTAGACATTGTTTGGACAATGTACAAGGACACCTCACGTGGTCTAGTTTGGGAGAGGATGACATTACTGTGTGATTCAGCTCAGAGAGGGAGAAAATGTAATCTGCGCGAGAAGGAATGGACGATTACACGCTCTCTCCTTCATTGTTCCTCATCGCAGCAATGTGTGCGAGCTAAAAAAAAAGCTCTA
>NW_025202574.1:0-6056 GCF_004010195.1 Chiloscyllium plagiosum
TAGCACAGTGAGATTAAGGCTGAGAATACGTTTTGAAATTTGCAGTATTCAGTGCAAAGGGGAAGAGGTGTGTTCAATAAAGTTTACTCCAAGAAAGAAACTTTCCAGAGTGAGGTGTGAGTGGGAGGTGTAAAACAGCATGAATGGAGAGGCCGAACCACACTGAGACCAGAGGAAAAGTGGCAGGGCAAACGGAGCTTGATGCTACTGCAGGGAAGGTAGACTTGATCAAAGAACTTCAGTTGTAGTGGGTATGGACCATAATGTGAGAGAATGTGCTCTGTATTTGGAGAGGGAGAACCTGGAATCAGAAAGGGGAGACAAGGAGGGAAGAGGATGGAGCAGCAATGGCAGGGATTTCAATGGGTAATTTCGGAAGCAGAATTGAAATTCATGCCTCGCATCAGCGTCTGGTCCCTGAAATAAATGTCTTAAATCTGGGCACACTCTAATGCTCGTTAATTTGTCATTAAATAGTATCCTTGACAGACTTTGCGAACCACGGGTGGTTCATCTTCTTTTGAGTCCTTCTTTTCGAACAGAAACAATAATTTCTGAGCAGTATGGGATATCTGCTTGAATGTCTGCCCATGTATACCCACTGACCTTCCTCTGGGTGCAATTCCACATCACGACTCAGGCCAGATGTGAGACAGGAATCCTCAATTTAGATGTCTGGTTCTATTCAATCATTCGGGGGAAGTTCTGCATGTGGGTGAACATATGATCAGCGGAGACTGACTAAATCACACCTCCCAGGTGAAGCAACATTTCACATTTACTCTTTTAATCAAGTCTCCTGTCATTGCTGCTCATAATGCAGTCTCCTTTGCACAGGTGAGACCAAACTGAGACATTCCCACTCAGGAGGATTAACCTTGACCTTCTGAATGCTTCCCATTTCAAAAACCTTCTTTGCTCTCATGCTGACATTTCAGTCCTGAGCTGCTGCAATGTTCCAATGAAGCACAACCCAAGCTCGAGTAACACCTCACTTTACGTATAGTACGTTACAGCCCGTCGGAGTTAACATCCATTTCCATAACTTCACAGTCTGAACCCATTATGGCTGTTCTCCATTTTACATACATTCTGCTCCCTGGTTTCACTATGACCTTGTCTATGTCTTGTTTATATTGCACTCAGTAGAGAGAAACCATTTCTCCCATTTACACTTTAATTTACACCCACTTTACATCTGTTTCTCTTTCACCACAATCAAAAGTCCCTCCTCTGTGACACTGCACCTCCACATGCTCTGTTTCCCACCATCCCTCGTCCACTTTTATCAAGGGATTAAAGCATCCTTTTCAGTTCTGAACAAGAGTCAAGCTGGACTTGAAATACAACCTCTGTTTCTCTGTGTCCACAGGTGCTGCCAGACTTGCTGAGTTTCTCCAGCAATTTCTGGGTTTTGAACAGCTTGAAAGTCGCGTATCAAAGCTGCTCAAACGCCCTGTCCAATATGGAGCACCATTTACTGGGAAGTGAATAATAACGCAAGATGTACAAATTCTTTGGTTCTGAAATTACATAACATTGGCATCGTTGACACCACAAAGTTCTTAATCGAGGCCATGGAGAGAAACAGAGAAAAAAACAGTCACAATATTAAAACTGAAAGTGGCACGACTGGACGGAAAAGATTCAGATGAATATTAGAATTGGAATTGTTACAGTGTGGATACAGGCCGTTCGGCCCAACAAATCCACACCGATCCTCTGAAGACGAAACCAACCAGACCGATTTCCCTATCCTATATTTATCCCTGACTAATGGACCTAACCTGCACATTCCTGAACACTATAGGCAGTTCAGCAAGACCAATAACCTGCACATTTTTGGATTATGGGTGGGAATCAGAGCATGCATAAAAAATCTCACACAGCCATAGGGAAAATGTGCAAGACAGTTGCTTGAGGATGGAATCGGACCTGGGTCCCCAGCGCTGTACGGGAGCATCGCTAACCATTGAGCCACGGTGCTGCCCCACGGAAAATATTCAGGGGTTTTCAGATACATGGCAAGTAAGAGGTGTGACACCATGGACAGACACTCAGAGGAATGATAATATTAAAATGGAAGTGTTGTCACATCAGAAAACAGGGTAGATCACGGGGTGATGGGTGAATGTGTCTCGGCGTGGACTGGGGGACAGACAGCTGAATTGCATTGCAGAAATTGCAGCTCAAACCTGGAAGTTTATGTGGTACTGTAGATCACAGCTGGACAGAAGGAGAATTGTATGCAGTTACAACATGTAACGTTTTGCCCATTCTAATCTTTCAGTCTATTATTCCCATTATCAGATCGATGTTTAATTGATGATTATGGGTGAATATACCAGGGTCAGAACCATGTCACTAAAACTGATGACAAACCATTTAAAGCTATTACACTGACGACTGTCCTTACATTCCGAACAGCAGACGAATATCTGATAGAGAGGGCAACATGATTACAAAGCAAACATATCAGATCGAAGCTCTGCATTCCTGCCACATCCAGTCAGAAATGGAGTTGAACCATGGAACAACTGACAAGAGAAGAGGGCTCCACAAATATTATTTGAAAAGAATGTTCATTGGGATTAGGGCGTCGCTGACTAGGTCAGCATTTATTGCCCGGAGGACTGTTAAGAGTCAATGACATTGCTGTGTGTCTGGCGTTACATGTGGGCCAGAGCAGGTATGGATGACAGTTTCCTTCCCTAAAGGAAATCAGTGAACCAAATCGATTTCTCCCACAATCAGCAATTGATTCATGATCATCATTAAACTCTTAATCCCAAACATTAATTGGATTTGAATTCCATCATGTACTGTAATAGGATTCGAACTCAGGTCACCAGAACATTATTGGGGTTAGCAAGCCCAATAACCTGCACATGTTTGGATTGTGGGAGGGAACACATCAGCAGCAACACCACTTGGCTATTGTTTTACCATTCCGCGAAAAAAAATGGAACCTTCCAGCACATCAGTGCAGAAGACAAAGATGCAGTGTATACACCATCCTCAGCCAGAAGTGTTGCTTGGATGATCCCCACAGAATAATAGATGCCAGACTCCAAACAATTCGATTCGCTGCTCGTAGCATGAAGAAACAGCTGAACACAGTAGATACGACAAAGGGAATGGGCCCTGACCCCATTCTTGCAATAGAAGTAAAGACTTGTGCTGCACAACAAGCCGTGTCTCCAGCTCCAACTCTGACATCTCCCTGTCAATGCAGAAAATTACACAAAAGTGTCCCGAGCCTAAGAGGAAAATAATTATAATCTGACTAATTGCCACCCTCTCAGTCCCATTACGATAATCAAATTGGTGAGAATTCCTTTGACAGAGCTGTCGACCAGCAAAGAAATAACGTGCTCAGTGCTGCTTCCGATAGGCCCCCATGTGGAGACGGTGTCGCTGTGGAAATGTCACTGGATTACTAATCCAGACCAAAGTAATGCTCTGGCAGCTGGTGGAAGTTAGATATAATTAATAGAATATGGAGATCTAAAATCTGGTGGCAGTAATATTGATCTTTAAGCGCATGTCTATTGTCAACGTAAATTTCCTTTCCCAATGTATATTCAGGAAGTGAACCTCCCGTGCTTTCCTGATTGAGCCAAAAAGTGATTCCAGATATACAGACAATTGGTAAACTCTTCAATGAAGCGGCCATGCGAGGCCGTTATATCAAACTTTTCCGAGGTCTTAATTGGATACAAAATGAGATAACACCCGGCACCAGCCTCTGTATCGGAAAAGGGAATAGGAAGCACAGTCCTGTCGACACTGCAGAGACCTCCTTCCTTACATCTGAGAGCTGGTGGCAATATTAACAGAGCTTTCCCACAGACTGCAAAGAAACATCGCGAAATGAGTAGACCTTTCAACACATTGAGCCTCCCCCACTCTAGGTTCTGGCCAAACAACTCTTCAATTCTTTGAAGTGATCATATATCAGAAAAATATGAAATAGGAACTTTGATACATCAATTTTGCTCTCCCATTCAATATAACAATGGCTGATCCTGTATCTCCACACCAACCTCCTGCTGCAACTTCACCCCTTTAGTGTCCAGATATCCTTATTTATATTCATTTCCTTAATTTCCACAGTCTTATGTCGGACAGAATTCTCCAGGTTTACCAGTCTGCGAGTGCAGACATTTATTCTCATCTCAATGTAGAGTGGCTTGCTTGTGACCCTTGTTTTGGACGTCCCAGCCAGTGGAATTATCATCCCTGCTGACAATCTGTTTCACCCTGTCAGAGTTTTATATATTTCACTGAGATCTCAAACCATTTTCCTAAACTCCATGGAATATAGGCCTAGTCGCCTCAAACTCTGCACCTACAACAAGCCTGTCATCCCAGAGATCAGTCTGGTCATCCTTCACTGCACTCCCTCAATGTCAGGCTTGTGCTTTATTAGGTAAGGAGACCAATACTGCACATAATATTGCACAATGTTCGAGATGGGGGCTCATCAAGGGCCTGTGTAGCTGCAGGAAGACACACCAGGGCTCAAATCCCCCGGAAATGAAGGTCAACCCATCATTTATCTTCCTATCTGCTTTCTGTTTCAGCAGTACTGCTTTCTGTGACAGGCGTACAAGGAGATCGAGATCCTTTTCAATGATACACTCCCCACTTGGTGGGTCTATGTATACTGATCAGTGTGCCAATATCAATCCCAGTATTGACTTCTGGCTTCAGAACTCACTGCCCTGCATGGACTTTGGAGTTTGATGAAGAAGTCAACAAAATTATGCACATTAGTATCTTCATGCAGCAACTTTGTTACATTAATTCCTTTAGAAATGCTAGCCTGTTCATCTATTTTTCAAACCAAAATGCTCAATTTTGCATCTGTCCACATTGTTCTTCACCTGCCACATATTTTGCAACTTCGTCCACTTGTCTCAATTACCTTGAAACTTTTTTATATCCTCCTCTTCCACTCACAATCTCAGTTTGGTACCATCAGCAGATTTGGAAAGGTTACATTTAATACCCATGAACAAATGTTTGATCTGCTTTCTGAATAGATGGGGCCCAAACATCAATTCCTGGATTATCCGGCTAGTCATTGCTTTCTACTCCAAAATATATCGAACGGTTTATGCTGATCCTCTTTTTCCTGCCAGCTCTCCTATTCTCTACCCATGCCAGTATATTAGATCTAGCTGTTACACACTGTTATAGGCAAGGACAGACCTCCTCAAATCATTTCAAGGAAGTAGCACAGACCCAACCTATGATCGTTGACTTAAGCAAGTGTAAGGCGGATATTCCAGGAGTGATACAGCTGGTCGAACCACTTAGTTTTAATCAAGCCAGAATGTCTTTGCAAGGTTACTGAGTGAGACACAAACACAAGAGGATACAATATAGAATACCTTAACCTATCCGAAAACTCAACAGATTATCCCAACTTAATGATGGTGTTCCAAGTACTTGATATAATCCCAATAAACATCCCATGGCAAAACCGAAAGGAATATAAAAAAACAAGATCAAACCCAGTTTCTAACAGGAGAGTTATCCGAGAGAGGATGAACAACATGGACCTGCTTCTTTGGGTCCGGTAGCTTCACAACTGCTGCCTGCTTTAAGTAAACAGCCAGGCTGTGGAAAATCAGACCAAACAAACCAAAGCAGAGGAGCTAAACTGGGATAACTGGCCACTCCCCCATCATAAGAACAGAAGAACAGAAGAACTAGGAGCAGGAGTAGGCCGTCCGGTCCTCTGCTGTTCAATAAGATCATGACAGATCTACTCGTGGACTCTGATCTACTTTCCCGCGCTCTCACCGTATCCCGTATTTACCTTATTGTTCAAACAGCATCTACCTTTGTTTTCAAAACGTTTACTGAAGTAGTATCAACTACTTAACTGGGCAGGAAATTCCAGAGATTACAAACCTCTGGGTGAAGAGGTTCCTTCTCAATTCAATCCTAAATCTACTCCCTCTAATGTTGAGGCCATTCCCTCTTGTCCCAGCTTCACCTGCCAGTGGAAACATCCTCTCTACTTCTCTCTTATATACTCCCTG
>NW_025202574.1:6147-7934 GCF_004010195.1 Chiloscyllium plagiosum
TCCAGTGCCAGTATACCTTTCCTGAAGTAAGGAGACCAAAACAGCATGCAGTCCTCCAGGTGTGGCCTCACCATAACCCTGGACAGCTGCAACATAACCTCCCTGCCTTTCACCTCAATCCCTTTAACAATGAAGGGCAACATTCCATTTGCTTTCCTCAGTAATTGCTGTACCTGCAGACCAACCATCTGTGATTCATGCACATGGACAAGCAGGTCCCTCTGTATAACAGCATGCTGCAACGTTTTACCATTCAAGTAATAATCCTTTTTGCTGGCACTCCCAACAAAAAGGATGATATCACATTTATCATTTTGTATTCCATCTGCCAGACCTTTACCCACTTACTCAAAGTATCTATGTTAATGCACGAAGTCTCACAGTCCTCTGCATGCTTTGCTATGAAACGCATCTTCGTGTCTTCTGCAAATCTTGACACACTACACGTTTTCCTCAACTCCAAATCATCTATATAAATTGTGAATAATTGTGGCCCCAACGCGGATCCCTGAGGCACACCACTAGGTATTGATTGCCAGCCAGAATATCACACACCCACACTCACAATTTGCTTCCTGTTAGTAAAGCAATCCTATGTCTATGCCGATAATTGACTCGCAACGTCTTGCACCTTTTCCTTAAGCAGCAGCTTCTTGTGCGGCAACTTGTTGAAGACATTTTGGAAATTTAGGTACACCATAGCCACTAGGGCCTTATTGTTCACCTTGCTCGTATTGTCTCCATAGATTTCCAAAAGACTTGTTAAACATGACCTGTTCTTCATGGACCCAAGCTGCGTCTGCGCAATGGGACGTTTTCTATCGAAATGCTTTGCTATTTCTTCCTTGATAATACACTCAAGCAGTTTCCTCACTACACAGGAAAAGCTAACTGGTCTATAATTCCCCATATTTTGTTTACCTCCCTTTCTAAACAGTGGCGTCACATTTGCTGTTTTCGAATCTGCTGGGACTGCCCTGGAGTTCAGCAAATTCTATCAAATCGCCACAATTTGCATTTACAATTTTTACCGCTACCTCTTATAGAACCCTGGGATGCATTCCATCAGGGCCAGGAGACTTGCCTACCCTCAGGTCCGTTATCTTGAGCAACACTATCTCTTCCATAATAATGAATGTTTCCAAGGTCCTCACCTACCTTCGTCTCTTTGGCAATCACTAGCATGCTATTGGTGTCCTCCACTATAATGACAGATACAAAACACCTGTTCAATGCCTCGGCCATTTCGTCATATCTTATAGCTAAATGACCCTTCAAATCCTCTGAAGGACCAATATTTACTCGAGTCATGCTTTTACATTTTATGTATTTATAGTATATACCATCATCTATCTATCTTTATATTCTGTACTTGTTTTTTTTTTCTCTCGTGTTCTATCATACTTTTCTTTATAGTTCAATTTGTGGCTTTCTGTTCACCTTTAATGTTTTCCCCAATCTTTTGGGTTTCTGCTGTTCTTGGCCACTTCGCATTTCTTCTCTTTCAATTTGATAGCGTCCCTTATTTCCTTCGACACAATTGACAGATTACCCATTTTCTTAGAGTCTTTCCTTTTCACTGGAATATACATTTGCCACGGAAATTAAAAATCTCCTTTGAAAGTTGTCCACTGCATGTCAACTCCCATCATGAAGTATTTATTTCGAGGCGACTTTAGCCAACTCCTCCCTCATTCTATTGTAGTCTCCCTTTCTGAAGCACAGCTACTTTTTATTGGATTTTATCTTCTCCCTAACTGTATTCTAAATTCTACCATACTGTGATC
>NW_025202575.1:0-2614 GCF_004010195.1 Chiloscyllium plagiosum
GCTTTAAATTAAGGGGTAGTAGGTATAGGACAGCTGTTAGGGGTAGATTCTTTACTCAGCGAGTCGTGAGTTCATGGAATGCCCTGCCAGTAGATTTGGTGAACTCTCCCTCTTTATGGGCATTTAAGCGGGTATTGGATAGGCATATGGAGGATAGTGGGCTAGTGAAGGTTAGGTGGATTTGGATCGGCGCAACATCGAGGGCCGAAGGACCTGTACTGCGCTCTATTCTTCTATGTTCTATGTTCTATGTTCTATGTATCTTACTGCAGCTGTACGGGGCCTTGGTGAGACCCCATCTCGAACATTGTGCAGTATTGTGTGCAGTTTTGGTCTCTTTTCCTAACAGACGAACAACCTGACATTGAGGGAGAGCAGCAAAGGATGATTAGACTGATCTCTGGGATGACAGACTTGTTGTGGGAGCAGAGTTTGGGGCAACTGGACCTGTATTTAATGGGGTTTAGGAAAATGAATGGAAATGTCAGTGAAATAGATAACACTCTGACAGGGCGAGACAGATTAGAAGCGGGATGGTAATTCCCCTGGCTGGGATGTCTAAAACAAGGGGCCACGATATTCGGTACAATAGGCCACTTTGCATTGAGATGAGAATAACTGCCTGCACTCGAAGACTGGCAAACCAGGGGTACTCTCTCCCAGATCAGGCTGTGGAAGTCAATTGGCTGAATATAAATAAGGATTTCTGGAAACTAAAGGAATAGGGAGAGAGCAGGAGTGTGGTGTGAAGATAGAAATTCAGCTATCACTCCAGGTTGTTCTCCAATAACTCAATAACTGTGTTCCTGTGCAGCACAGTGTTGTACAAAATCGTGCAATATAAATAATGGGGTCTATTGAAAAAAGAGGGTAAATGGTGAACCCCCAAAAATATCAGTAAAAACCAAAAATTAAATTTGATCTAACAGACAATAGGACAGTCTAAATAAATCTTTAAATGATATGTTGTAATGGAACAGTGCTGTAAAGGTAACACTTTCACACTGCAGTCACTCACTGGTGCACTGTACCTTTCACCACAATCTTCACCAGAAAGTGCGCGGGGGCTAACTGACCATGTGATGCCGATGGAAAATTCCAGTTCTCCCCAAGATTCTCCCCACAGTTTGAAATAAAGTGCTTTCTAAATATAGACTACAATCACAGTGAACGCCAGTTCACTTTATAGAAAAAGGTTAATGAATCGCATTGCAGCCAAATTGTATTTAATCAGCACGCATTATCAGTGAACTGCCTGTACATAGAATGGAGGCGCAAAACTGATGGGCTGAATGGACTACAGCAGTTCTCATTTTATGTTTCACAATGTTTAAACATATTCAGGGATATGAATATTGTATGGGGAAAACTGCATTGAGGAGATGTTCGGCCTTTAAGTAGAATGTGGAAAGCTCAATGAGTTGTATGACGTAATCCTTTCCCGATGCTTCTGTGCAGTGTGTGGGAAAGCTCTGTAAATGTTGTCACAGGCTCTCAGCTGTTAGGAAGGAGGTCTCTGCAGGGGCGACAGGATTGTGTTTCCCATTCCCTTTTCTGATAACGAGGCTGGTGCCGGCCGTTTTCTCCGGGTTTATCCTTTAAGACCTCGGAGCAGTTTGATACAATTGAGTGTCTTGCTTGGCCGTTTCAGAGACCATTGACGAGTGTATCACATATCTGTGTGTCTGGAGTCACTTTTAGGCCAGACCAGGAAAGCACGGGGGATTCACTTCCTGAAAGTACACTGGGGAAGGAGATCGACATCTATAATCGACATTGAATACACGATCACTATTACTGACACCAGGTATGAGATCTCTATATTTTATTAATTATTATTAACTTGCACCAGTTGCCAGAGAATTAGCCTGGTCAGGATTAGCAATCCAATGACAATTCCACAACAGCACCATTTCCACATGGGGGCCTATCGGAAACCACACTGAACCGATTATTTCCGTGCTGTGTGACAGCTCTATCAAAAAAAAAACAATTTGACTAGCTTGATGGGACTGAGGGCGTGGTAATTGATCCGATTGTAATTATTCCCTTCTTAGGGGATAATTGAGTAATTACCCACATTAGGAGAAAGTGAGGACTGCAGTTGCTAATTACCCACATTGCCAGGGGGTTGTCAGAGTTGAAGCTGGAATGAAACAGCTTCCTCAGGTACATGGCTTGTTTTGTAGTAAAAGTCCTCAGTCCTATTGCAGGAATGGTGCCAGGGCCAAATGCCTTTGTCGTATCTACAGTGTCTAGCTGTTGCTTCATGTCACGTACAGTGAATTGAATTGGTTGAAGACGGGCATCAGTGATTCTGAGGGTATCATAGTGAGGGTGAGGTGGGTGAGGATGGTGCAGATACTGCATCTTTTACATGGATGCACAGGGCTGTTCCATTATTTAGGATGTACTGCATCTTTTACATGGATGCACAGGGCTGTTCCATTATTTAGGATGGCGATATTTGTGGAGTCCTCTCCTCCAGTAAGTTGTTTAATGGTCCATCGACTTTTATGCATGGATTTGACAGGACGAGAGAGCTTACATCTGATTTGTTAGTCTTGGGATCATCTCTCTCTCTGTATCAGATGTTAGTCCTGATGTTCGTAGA
>NW_025202575.1:2684-7934 GCF_004010195.1 Chiloscyllium plagiosum
CTACTCTGGTTTCTGAGGCGGACATACTTCCATTTTCATATTCTCATTCTGCTGGATGTCTTTCATTGGTGTCACGCCTCCAATTTGTTGCATAAACAATATCCATTTAAGGTACTAACCTGACCTTTTCCTTTTTCCTTTCAGTCATGCCATCTTCTGTATTTGAAGTGAATGTGTTTCCTTCTGTTTTTCTCCCTGACCATGATTCAGAGCACTGCAGTATCAGTGATGCCAGCCTTATGCAGTTTCATAGTCAAGGAACTTGTCACCATGCGTTACTGTTCAGTTCCCAGTGAACGGCGCTCCATGTTGGACAGGATGTTTGGGCATCTTTGACAATATGTCGTTGGAAATTGTTCAAAAACAGAAATTGCTGAAGACATTGCGAAAGATGTTGCAGAATTTTCTGGAGTGAATGCAGAGTGAAACTTTCATGTCCAGTGATCCTTCTACAAATGTTTTTTATTTTTATTTCCAGTATCCATAATTATTGGTTTAATTGAAAAATCGTTTTGTGCCTATTCATTTCTGGAGAAACCCAGCAGGTCTGTCAACATCTGCAGGGAAAGAGAAACAATGTTAGCGTTTCCAGTCCAGTGTGACAATTCTTCAAAACTGAATACAATTGAAAAATGGTCTTTTAGTCCCTTGCCAGATGTGGAGGATGTGTGACAGAGAAAAGAGGGTGTGGCAAAAGAAAAACGCGCTTTTAGCAGTGGTGAAATAAAAGATTCTGTATATTGGGTCGAATTTGAGGTGTAAATGGGGGAATGGGGTTATCTCTATTGAATGCAAGATAAAGAAGACACAAACACACAAAGTCATACGGAGGCCAGGAGGGAGAATGTTGATCATGTGATGTAATATAATTCTAGCCACAGATACGTCTTCACTGTCGTGGTTATTACCCCCTTTAGATAAAGGAATTCAGGTGCTTGACTTCTTATTGGCACTAGTGAGCGTTTCATGCTGCCTTAGTATTGTAATATGGAGAAAAACACATCACAGTATGACGTTTGGGCTGAGTATTGGTTACCTGTCATTTTTAATATTGCTTCAGTTTTGCAGTGCTTATCTTTAAACGCTTGTTCTTGAAGTTAGCTTCAGATGGAGTGTAGGATATTGAGGACTGACATAGAAACTTATAAAATCATGAGTGATATGGATAGGGTGAATAGCCAAGGTCTTTTCCACAGGATAGGGGAATCCAAACATCGAGGGAATAGGTTTAAAGTGAAAGAGGTAGATTTAAAAGGGACTAACGGGCAGCGTTTTTACGCAGAGGGTGGTGGGGGAAAGGAATAAGCTTCCAGAGGAAGAGTGGGAGATGCAAGGACAGCTACAACATTTAAAACGCATTTGGACAAACATATAGACATTTAGAAAAGCTTCACGCAGAGTCAGTGTGGTTTTGTGAAAGTGAAATGATACTTTGCCCTGTAAAATCATACAAGGTTTTTCTGGAGATGCCTGTTAATGTAACAAGCGGACTTGATAAAGGGGATCTGGTAGACACCAGGCTTTCCAGAGATTTTCCACAGTGTGGTTTTGTGAAAGGGAAATGATACTTTGCGCTGTAAAATCATACAAGGTTTTTCTGGAGATGCCTGTTAATGTAACAAGCGGACTTGATAAAGGGGATCTGGTAGACACCAGGCTTTCCAGAGATTTTCCATAAGGTATTACAAAACAAATGTTCTTACACAAAACAGAAGCTCCATGTCATCGGGCACTGTATTAACATGGGATGTTGATTGTTTAACACAGAAATCAGAGAGTCGGGATCAATGGATCTTTATGGTAAAGGTGTATCTGCTGGAGTACCACAAGTATATGTCTGATGGCATCAGTTATTTACAATCTAAGCTGACAACCTGAAGGAGGGAGCTGAGTGCAATATACATCCGAATTTGAGGATAACACTGAGAATCAAAAGGCAGGCTGTTATTTAATGGAGAGGACTTCCAGAAAAGGAACCGTAAAGGCATTGGAGTCTTCCTGTGTATGAAACATAAAGTCAGCATGCTGATGCAGCAGGTTGGTACATTAGGCAGTTTCCTGGGATGAAAGGGTTGAGTTATTTATAATCTCTAAAATGATGAAGCGATAACTCATTGGGGTTTAAATGAATGAGGAGTGATGCTGCTGAAACCTACAAGACAGGGAGGGATTGGAGAAGGTAGATGTTGAGAGGTTCTTTCCATTCAATGCAGATGCATCATGAGATGCAGAGTCATGACTTCTCTCCGAAGGTAGTGAATGTCTGGAACTCCCTAACCCAGAGAGGTGTGGAGGGATACAAGGAGTCGGCAAGATAGTGGAGTTGAGGCCTGGGGTAGATCAGTCAAGTTCTATTATTTGACAGAGTTAGCTTGAGGGACCGATTGACCTACTCCTGTTCCTATTTATTAATTTCACATGTCATGCTTTTGGAAAGTAACGGGTTATTTTGCTGGAAATCGTGTTGTACAATGTTGCATTCAGGGAGAGCAGGGGATTTGTTTTGTTAACCCCGGGTGGGGTATGTGGCTGTATTCCCAGCGTATCTGGGTCTGCAACATGACCCACATCTGGAGCAGAAGTTTCAACGAGGAGAAGCCTGGAAACAGAGACTGGGGGTTGGTGTGGTGGTCACTTCCTGTTCCAGACTGGATTTTCCAAGTACATTTCCAAAGCTACACCAAACCATCGGAGTGGCCTCGATCTGCCAGGGCTGAGGGACACAAGTGGGCCATTCGGCCCTTTCACACTACTCCACCAGTATATAAGGTCATGGCTCATCGCATTGTGATCCCAGCTGCACGTTTGTTTCCATGCACCATTATCCCTGATTCACCTGTCCATGGAAAATCAGATAAAGCCAGATTCGATATAATATAAAGATCCAGCCATCCCAATCTTCTGGGAAAGAGAATTCCCACTTGACTGAAATCCCACTTTGTGCAGTTCTCCTAAATCCTGTTCTGACGGAGGTTGGAGGATGTCACTGTTTCCTTTTCACGTCCCATTCCTCCACTGCTCACACCAAATTTTAAATATAACCAGGTTGGTGATATGGCCGATGTTAAAGGTCTCAGACTGAGTCAGGTTCAGTGACAGGAACAAGTCAGGCAGATTTCTTTAGTCAGCCAAAAGTAACTAACAGAACTAACAGATGCGCATGGTGGATCTGTGGTTAGCACTGCTACCTCCCATCACCAAGTAGCTGCGTTCACTTCCAACCTCGGGCAAACCTCTATGTGGATTTTGAACATTCTTGCCATCTCTGTGTGGGTTTCCTCCCAGTGTTCCAGTTTCCATCCACAGTCCAAAGATATACAGCTGAGAGCGGATTGGTCATGCTAAATTGCCCATAGTGCCCAGAGATGTGTAGGTTGGATAGTTTAGTCATGGGAAATGCAGGGTTACATGGATAGATTAGGGGGGCAGCTACAGGAGGGGATACTGTTCCGAGGGTCAGTGTGGACTTAATGGACGGAATGTCCTGCTTCCACACTGTAGAGATTCTATAAAAACAACAAGAAGTTTGGACTATGCAAACACCCAGTCGGTATCTATCTGATCAACTCTCCTCTAGGTTTTGTATGTTTCAATAAGATCACCTCTCATTCCAAGAGTAACCTGGTAAAGCCTTTATAATATAAGACCCTCATCCCTGGAATACATTAAGTGAAACATCTCCGAACTGCTTCCAATTTAATTATATCATTTCTCAGATAAGGAGACAAAAATAATCTCTCGCTCAGATGAAGTTAATTTTTGTTTTCTCAGTGGTGAGTGTATTTGGAACTCTCTTCCCCGCAGATCATTAGAGGCAGAGATATTGAATATGTTTTAGGCATGGACAGAAGGTTCATAAATAATAACGGAGTCAATGATTATTGGGAAATGGCAGGAATGTGCAGTGTTGGGGAAATGTTGACAGTGGTACAAAATCACACTGCTCCAGCACATCCAAAAATACAATGCAAAATGAAATGATAATATCGATAAAAATGTTAAGGGGAAATCCAAGATGGTGGCGATCTAGAAGGCCTGCTTTGTTGGGCTCTGCATCACAGCACGGGCAAAGTGGTTCCCTAACCCACTCCACCCCAGCTATTTACTTAAAATGCTTAGTTTTGGAAAGTTTTGAGAGTTGGCAGTTGCAGTAGTCTTAGTTTGTGTAGTTTTTAAGGTTTATGAGACTTTGTTTATTAATGATCAGTAATTCGAGTTCTTCCTCTCTCGAGTTCAAATGTTGCTACAGTGTGTTCTGGGTAATGATGTGCTTAAATGGTGTACATGGAGCATTGAGGGCAGCCATTGGCCAGAAAAGAGGAAAAATGTACTTTCTAATCGTAAAAAGAGAGGGTGGATGTTGTCCTATTGCAGGAGATGCACCTTGATGACAAGGAACATTTGACATTACAGCAAGACGGGTTTGATCGGGTTTATTTCTCCTCTTTTAATACTACGAGTAGGGGAGAAGCCATTATGGATAAAAAGAATCTTCCATTTAACCAACTAGTTCGTATTTGACTCTCACGGGAGGCTCATGATCCCCAAAGCCTTGAGCTATGGTGAATAATACAGTATTTTGAATGTTTATTGACCCCACCCGCGCACCCTCTTAAAATCCTGGTAGATGCATTTTCCAAACTCAGATATCTTGCATCGTGGCACATAATTGTAGAAGATTTCCACTGTCTTATGGACCACACCGTGGACAGAATGTCCAAAGGTACTCCAATACCCTCGTTATAATGTAAGCAATTAATGGATTTGTGTGCAGAACTAGAGCTGGTGGATGCCTGGAGGCAGATCCACATCACAACTAGATATTTTATTTTCTTTTTTAACCCGCAGAAATGCCACACGAGGGTTGATATCTTCCCCATCCCTGCTACAATCTTAGATTTGGTGGCATCCTATACAATTCGGAATATTACCGTTTCTGACCATGCAGCAGTATACTTATTGATTAAGAGCAATATAGCAGTTTGGATACATTGGCGAATGTACCCCTATTGTCAAGACTAATTAGTTCATTGAGTATTTAGATTAGATTACTTAAAGTGCAGAAACAGGCCATTTGACCCAACAAGTCCACACTGACCCGCCGAAGCGCAACCCACCCAGACCCATTTCCCGACATTTACACCTTCACCTTACACTACGGACAATTTAGCATGGCCAATTCATCTTACCTGCACATTTTTGGACTGTGGGAGGAAACCCACGCAGAGACGGGGAGAATGCGTAAACTCC
>NW_025202576.1:0-3183 GCF_004010195.1 Chiloscyllium plagiosum
TACACTTCCTGCGATCCCCATGTAAATCACAACACACTCCCACGTTCACCACCATATGTGTTGACAAGCTCACGGGGAGGACCCTGTAAATAACGGCACCTTCCACTAGAACCGTTGAAAATACCGACACACTCACCGGGTCTCCGCTGTAATCACCCACACTCTGCCCAGGACGCCCTTTAAATACTTACAACAAATGGCCGGCACACTCACATGGTAAATACTGATACTCTCCCTGGGAAATCCCTGAAAATACTGACTCACCAGGACTCAACCTCCGGAAATACGCACACACTCCCCTGTAAGTACTGGCTCACCTAGACTAACCTCAGTAAAATCTCACAAAATCTCCTTGAGTACCCTGAAAGTACTGACACACTCACCGAACATCCCATGTGAACACTGACGCCCCGGCAATCTACCATTTAAATTCTGTAAACAGACTGGGGACCACTAGTGAAAAAATGACCCACTCTCCATGATCGTCCCATGCAAATACCGATAAACGCCCTGTGATCTCCCCGTAAATACCAATGCTTACTCCGGGACGCTGTCCTCCCGTAAACACTGACATACGCACTGAAAACTCCCCAGCTAATCATGACACATATCCCCGAAGTCGCTGTAAACACTGACACAACACTGGGACACCCAGAAAAGACTGACTTACTCCCCGTCACTCACATTTAAATACTGGCACACTCTCCAGGAACCCCCTGCACGTGCTGACACACTCCCGAGTCATGCCTGTAAATATTGACAAACTCCTGGTGTCCCCCTGTCAATACAGATACACTCCTTTGGACTCCCCTGGAAATAATGACACACTTCATGGATTCCACCAGTATATATCATCACACTCCCTGGGACCAACTTGTAAATAGCAACACCCTCCCTGGGACCCACCCGTAAATACTAAAACACTTCCCAGGACATACTCTGTAAATATCGACACACTCCTGGGACCACCGAGAAAAAGACCGACAAATCCACGGTACACCTTACAACACAGGCACACTCCCTGGAACCAGCTGTGTAAATACGGGCACACTCCCCATCACCCGTTTTGTATATACCGACACACGCCCCAAGGCACCCCATTAAACACTGATACACTCCACGGAACCCAGCTGTAAATACCGACACACATCCTGGACCTCCCCTCTAAATACGGACTGACTCCCCGGGACACACCATGCACATGTTTGCACACTCCACGGCACACACCTGTAAATACTGATGCTGTCCCCAGGACCCCTTGTAAATACTGAGTCACTCTTAGGAACTTCCCTGTAAATATCGCAACACTCCAGGGTAACCCCAGTAAATACAAGCACACACCCCAGCATTCTCATGGCAAATATTGACGCTCTCTTCTGTACGCACGAATTTAGATACCAGCACACTCTGCGGACTACCACCTATAAATATAGACACATTTCCCAGGACCACCCTATAAATACCTACCCACTGCCCGGGACAGCACTTGTAAATATGGATAAACTGCTTGTGACTCCCTCACCACCACGGCAATACCGGCCGACTCCCTGGAATACCCTGTAAACACCAACACCTTCCTGGTAGCCCACTGTAAATTTGTACGAACTCCTTCGGACCCCAAGTTTTTATCCCAATATATATCCAGTGATGCAATGTATAAATATAGCCACAATCCCCGTAGCTCCTTGTAAATACGAACATGGTCCCCAGGGCCCCACTGTAAATACAGGCACACACCTTGAAACCACGCCTGTAAATAAGACACTCTCCCCGAGACACCATTGCAAATACCAACATACTCCCTGGAACCGCCCCTGCCCCCGGATTTACGGAATTACTCCCTGTGAAACTGACATTAATAGTGACACACACCTCGGGACCCCACTCTAAAAATACCAGCATATCCCCACCCGGGGAACCCCTGCAATTTTGACACACTCCCTGGGATTCCCCTGTAAAAATGACATTCTCACCGGGACCCCATTGTGAAAACAAACACTCTGTGGGACACCCCCGTAAATACCAAGACACATTCCTGGACAACTTCTGTAAGTACCAACACACACTCTCTCTCTATTTATCTCTGTACCCCTCCTTACTCTCTGTCTTCTCCCTCGCATTCTCTCCATCTCTCTCTGTAACTGCCTTCCAGTTTTTCGGTCTGCAGCTTCCTCCTACTATCTCTCTCTTTGTTTCTCTCTCTCTATTTCACTACACCCCTCCTACTCGCTCTCTACACATTCCCTTCTGTCTCGCTCTTTCTACATATGGCGCCTTCGCTCTGTTTCTCTCGAGCTCCTGCCATTCTCTCTCTGTGCATGTTTCCCGCGCTCTCTCTCTGTAATCTGTCCAACTGTCCACAATCCCTCCCATTCTTCCACCTCTCTCTCTACCCCTCTCCCTCTCTAGCAGTCTTTCTCTCTAACCTGCTTCCTCACTCTCTATCCTTCCCTCTCTCTTTGTACGTCCTTCTCACTGTCTGTCTCATTACCACCCGGCCACTCTTTCGGTCTCTATGCCCACCTCCGACTCTTTCTTTCTTCCCGCTCCCACTCTCACTCTTCCTCCATCTCTACCCACTCTCTCTACACCTTTCCTACACTCTCTCACTCAGGCACCTCTCACTCTCTCTCGCTGTAAACACCTATCACTCAGTCTGTATCCCTATTTCTCTTAAACAACTCCTACTCACTGTTTCTTTATAGACCCTCTCTCGCTTCCTACTCTCACATCTCCCCAACTCCCACTTCCACTTGTAATACACTTTGCCCATTCTCTACATACTGTGACAAACAAAGTTTACACACCAATAAATTTCAATCCGAGTCGAATTCTGAGGCAGCGAATTTTATTGAAACATTCTTGCAAGACGGATGTCTAACAGATCGACACACTGATCCATAAATTACTCCACAATTTGTACATTTAATTGAGTCTCTCTCGATACTTCCCGTTTACATCATTGGCCTAGCATATTACGTGTCTAACCTATGAATATTCCTCATTGTGTTCTGCCCCTGCCAAGCTGCGGTCCGCCCTTGTTTACTTCTCCCACTACTCTAAGCCGGACGACCCTTACTCTTATTTACCTTATCCCTTATTTGCAGCTAACTTGGCTCGTTCTGGTGCCTACGTGGAGGCAATATGCCGAGCTGGCATAACTTTGATGTTCTCTTCCCTCCT
>NW_025202576.1:5038-6394 GCF_004010195.1 Chiloscyllium plagiosum
TATTTTCCCTCCGCAGTACCACCACGGATCCGCTTGGGGTATCCTTCATGCTGATGAGTTCCCTCCCTTTTCCGTCACGTACTCAATTTTTGTACGTGATTTCAGCTCCCCCAAATATCTGGACCGATTTGTTCTTCCCTTGTTTACACAAGATGTGTGATTTCCGACCATGGCAGAAAAGTGGGTGGCGTCTTTAAACCTTACTTCTTTAAAGGAGGGATCATTAATAGAAGGGGCATACAATCTTTATTACTCCATGCAGTGTCTTTCTGATACATAGCTATCATGCATGTCATGCCCCTTCTGTCTTGCTTCCACCCAAGTGGAAAGGGGAATACTTGGGCCATTGGCCTACCAGTGGCACATACATCACAATTGCTTTTATTAAGACTTTTCACAGCGTACTTTACCCATTCAACCACGGTATTTGTATCCTCATATCCTGTCTCTACTTCAATGGTCTGCTTTAAGTCATTTACCACTACAATTTTTATCACCTTAGGATCAGTGTAAGGGGCATTACTATTCCTTTCTACAACTCGGGTTCTGTCTTTCGCCTGCATTTTACAACAACATCCCAGGACATCCTTCCCGTCTGCTTTCAACTTTATTCCAAATATTTGATTTAATTGGACCTGATAGGTTTCGCCCCCTAAAACTGTTTAAGCCGATGAGATTTTAAATATATTGGGTTACACTTTTTACCTGGACAATCAAGCGCTGGCCGGAAGGGGCCTCGGTGTACTGTAACGAGTGGATTAATTAAGAGATCACCTTTGAGGTTTCCCTGCATCAGCCATTCTTTACTTTCTTTATCCCAAAGATATTCCTTACACTTCTCTCTCCGGGACACGTTCTTCCCGTCAATCCTACCCCATTCCTCCCCCCCACGCCACCCCCCCACACTTTCGGGACCTTTTCTTAGAAACTTTGATGTATCTCTCAGTTACTGTATTGACTCTGATTTCTTACATCCCCGCAATCCATTCGGCTGCAGGCATCTTTTTCTACAACTTGCAAATTTGTACTTTCTGGAACTGATATCACTAAGTAAGATGATCACACCAGAGCCTGCCAGAATCCTAGGACGAGAAGAGCTAATATCGTGCACTTAAGCATTCCCCTCATTCTACAATGGTACTGAAGCACCGAGAGACTTAGCATGTAATACTGCAGAAACTATGCCGCGCTCGAGCCGCCACTGTATCATCGGTTATTTGAAGTCTTTTTAGCTTGAATTTAAGTGGGTCTTTTGTCGATTCGATTTTCCAGGCTCTCTCTCAACCGAAGATTCCACTGGCCCTTTATTCCAAGTGTAGTGAGTCCAGCCTTTCTCTGCCGTTCTTATCGCTGTTT
>NW_025202576.1:6569-7935 GCF_004010195.1 Chiloscyllium plagiosum
TGAATGCATAATCCCTAGGTATGGGATTGTGGAATGCATAGATTTGGATCAGGGAACTCATTTTACTTCCAGGTTACTCCAGGGAGGGATGTGGTGTTAGATATCTCCCGTGAGTTCCACACCCCTTGGCACCCACCTTCATCAGAGCTGAAAATGTGTTCTGGAAAAGCGCAGCAGGTCAGGCAGCATCCAGGGAACAGGAGAATCGACGTTTCGGGCATAAGCCCTTCTTCAGGAATGAGGCCTCATTCCTGAAGAAGGGCTTATGCCCGAAACGTCGATTCTCCTGTTCCCTGGATGCTGCCTGACCTGCTGCGCTTTTCCAGAACACATTTTCAGCTCTGATGAAGGTGGGTGCCAAGGGGTGTGGAACTCACGGGAGATATCTAACACCACATCCCTCCCTGGAGTAACCTGGAAGTAAAATGAGTTCCCTGATCCAAATCTATGCATTCCACAATCCCATACCTAGGGATTATGCATTCAAGTATAATCTAGGACACCCCACTTGCGGTGGCAGTGGCTAAAGGGTACACATCCACCCATCCAAATAGGTGATCAACCATTACCAGCAGAAACCTCAGTATTCCCACTCGGCGTAATTCGTTATAATCTACCTGAATGCTCTGAAATGGTCTTAGCCCAGGTTCTCTCCCTGCTGGGACTTCTTTCCTTAACACCTGCTTGTTTACTTTTTTGCATGTTATACATCCATCACATATCTGTTTGGCTATTGTGTATATCCCTTTGCATCCAAAGATCCTGAAGACTAAATCACCCACTGCTTGCACTCCCCAGTGACTTCCCTGATGTAAGACAACCATAGTTACCTTGCAAAAGATATTACGTATTTCCTTCACCGAGTTTCATTCTTGTATGCACATTGTAGCTAACTCAGCTCTCGGCTGAAACAATTATACTATGGTGTAGGTTAGTTCATCATCTTGCATAAGCAATTGTATTTGCAGAAGTAACACTGCTTTTCCTATATCCCCCAATCCCATGCACTCACTCTCCTTCTCGAAAGCCCTCTCTCTTTCCTCCCTCTACCACCCTCTTGCGCATGTCCACCCCTTCCCACAATCTCCCTCTCTTCCACGTCCAACTCTCTCTCTAATGACCTTCCACTCTCTGTATCTCTACCCTCTCGAATTCTCTATCTCTCTTCCCCACAATCTCTCTATTTCCTTCTCTCTTCCCTCTCCCACTCTCTCACTCGGCAACAGCCTCCCACTGTATCCCGCACTGTCTTTCTCTTCCTGTCTAGCCACTCCGACTCTATCTTGACCCCTCTCTATATACCGATCCGTCTCTCTCTTTCCCTCTCTAACCACTCACTCTGTCTCTCTACCCACCCAGTCTATCT
>NW_025202577.1:0-7935 GCF_004010195.1 Chiloscyllium plagiosum
GAGATAGAGACACACACAGTAAGAGAGAGAAAGAGTCAGAGACAGAACCACGGGGAGATGGAACGGAAACTGAGGCCAAGGTGGGAGGTAGGGGAGAGAGCTCAGTGCAGTGGTGGTTTGGAAACAGAGGTCAATATTGATGTGCACCAACCTTGGCTTCAGCCCAAAGGCTTTGTAAAAGCACCACCCCCTCTCAACATCTCTCTCTCCCCCTGCACCCCCCTCACACTCTCTACCCCTGTACCTAATCCCACCTTTCCACCCCCCCCCCCCCCCCCCTTCTCCAGGGTGACTGCTCTCAGGCAGCTGTGCTAGCCCAGACTGTGGATGGTCCTGGGGGATATGGAAGGCTTTGAGAACATCAACGCTGAGCTGAAAGCCTGGGCCTCCAGGTCCGGTGGTTACCAGGCAACAGGGGCCTGTCTATCCTTTGAACCAGAACGGGGGATGGGAGCAATCCCACTGCTGTCCCACTCTCTCTCCTTGTCAACGGAGAGGGTAATTGCTGGGGGCGGGTGGGTGGGGGGAGATGGAGGTGGAGGTTGGGAGCAGGAGCAGGTGAGTGGGTCATTGAAAGGGGTAGGAGTTATATAGGCCAGGCCCGCAGCTGCCTCCCTCACTCCCTCCCTCAATCATCACTGCACTTCTCTCTTGTATCAATCTCACCTCTTTGATCAAGCAATGCTCTATAATGTCAAACTTTGTTTTAATTCTCCTGTGAAAAGGATGTGTTGTTTCAGTAACAATGCATTGGAAGTCCCTAACAGAGTGCTGTTACCTCTCTTCACTATTCTGCCCAGGAAGACATTATCAGGATTTAGCCAGGTTCATTTTGTGAGCGTTTCCCTTCCATCTGTGAGTACTGATGACATCTTCAGGCAAGCTAACTGGACTTGGTTTGGAACAAGGGAGATTGATGAACAAGTGCAGAGATCTCAGACACGATACTGGCTTCCTGTACTCAATCTCAGCTGCAGCCTCTCCTTCACTTCAGAAACACTGCTCCCTGGGAACCCAGAGTCCCTCGCTTGGCTTCTGTTCCTGTTTAAAGGCTGGTCTAATAAATGGCTTTGGGGGGGAGGAGGGGATGGTTGTGCCTCTGTCAGCACTGACGCTGATATTCAGGATCAGAGTGGTGCTGGAAAAGCACAGCAGGTCAGGTAGCATCCGAGGAGCAGGAGAATCAGCGTTTCAGGTAAACGCCCTTCATAAGGAGTACTGATATTCCGGAGTTCAGGCAGAACAGGTTTTTTGGGAAGGTGCTGAAGTAAGGATGGTGGCCAGTCCTCCATTGGCTTGTCCGTTGGGGGCGAACTATCAACAGGAAAATGTTCTTCCCCAACCTCTGAAACCCTCAAAACAAAATCAACCACTCTCGAAGGCTGCTGCAGCATAGAACATGTGACAGCGCACGGTAACAGAAACAGAAACTGCTGGAGAAGCTCAGCAGGTCTGGCATCATCTGTGGAGAGAAACCAGAGTGAACGTTTCAGGTCCAGTGACCCTTCCTCAGAACGAGTGGTAGCGAGGAAAATGTTGGCCTATTGGCAGAAGATAGGGTGGGGGGGGGTGGGGGTGGGGTGGGATAAGGAGTGAACGATAGGTGGGGATAGAGCCCCAAGTTGGACAGACAAAGGAATTGATAACGATCGATCTGGGAGCGTGGATAGCTGCTAACGGAGACTGTCAGTGGCTAAGATCGGATTGTGTGTAATAGCAGACCGTGTGATAACAAGAAGAAAGAAAGGACTGCAGATACTGGAGAGTCAGAGTCAAAAAGGGAGGTGCTGGAAAAGCACAGCAGGTCAGGCAGCATCTAAGGAGCAGGATTCCTGATGAAGAGCTTGTGCCCGAAACGTCGATTCTCCTGCTCCTAGGATGCTGCCTGACCTGCTGTGCTTTTCCAGCACCACACTCTCGACTCGGTGATCCCAAGGCCTGGTGTGTGGGGGTTGGGGTATGGACATGGGAGAAGGTGCTCCGTCCCTAAAGTTGTTGAACTCCATATTTCCCCAAATGGACCATGTTCTCCCAGCTTGTGCTGAGCTTCACTGGAGCACGGCAGCTAGCCCGAGACAGAGAGGCTGGACAGGGAACAGGGTGGGGTGTTCCAGTTGCACACAGTCAGCTCCCCACAAACAGCGATGTGATAACTAACCAGGTCATCGATCCTGGGAGAGCCAACACTCCAGTTGTTTAAGCAGGCTTGCTGTGATTTCTCTGCTGACAGCGCCTTTGTGTGTAGACAGTGGCATCCACCTATGCAGGAACCTAGAACAAGGTGTCAGAGTGCTGTAGCTGAGAATGGGTGTGTTTTCCAGCCACAGGAAGAAACATTGAGGAAGGAGAAATGAAGACCAGCAGCCTGCAGAGTCGGATTCTTGGCTGAGTCAAAGCCACTGTGAAGTCTCCAATCCCTGTTGCCATGGGAATAAACGGAACTGTGAGATGGAATTGAAACGTTTTTCCACTGTCAGCGACTAAACCATGGAGTAGTTACAGGTTTAATTTCTAAAGAACCTGAGCAAATGAGAATAGCACCGTGCTGTCAGTGCTGAGGGGGGAACGGCAGCAGGTACACTGCATCGTAGAGTTACTGAGGAGCAGCAACACTGTACGCGAGAGACTCTGAAAGCTGTGGAAGCATGTTTCTGAACCCGATGTTAATTTTATTCATGATGTGGAGATGTTCGACTGGGATGGATGAGGTCAGAAAGTACACAACACTAGGTTATAGTCCAACAGGTTTATTTAAAATCACAGGCTTTTGGAGCACTGTCACATAACAAACCACATCACCTCCAAAAGCTTGTGACTTCAAATAAACCTGTTGGACTGTAACCTGATTCTGATTTTATTAATGAATGCTATTTGTTCAACATCCGAGCTGACAGACGAGGGAGACTATTGAGACCATGTAATGCACTGATACTTCCAATTAAATCCTGAAAGATGATCTCATCAAAGATATGTTTGTCTTTGGTATAAGGGATCCTGTCCTGAGAGCACGTCTGCTGAGAGAGGAGAAACATAATCTGGAGAAAGCTATTGACATGTGCAGAGGCTCTAAGACTGTCGATCATCAATGAGTGAATAGGTGAGTTTTCACATTAGACTGAGATACATTCCAGGCTGCATGAGAATAATACATCGGAAGAAATGAATAAATATTTACAGAATAGTCAGCAGAAAGATCCCGACCAGAGGGCAGGGTGTCGGTATTATGGAGGACATTGCATCAAAGCAAAGGAACAATATCCAGTGTGGGGAAAGCTCTACTCCAAGTAGAAGCTGAATTATTTGCCAAACCAAAGCTGAGCTAGGATCAAGGAAAACAAAACTGTACGGATAGCTGCTGGAGAGGGATTGGTCAATAATTCGGTACCAATAGCTGCTGGAGAGGGATTGGTCAATAATTCGGTACGGATAGCTGCTGGAGGGGGATTGGTCAATAATTCGGTACCGATAGCTGCTGGAGGGGGATTGGTCAATAATTCGGTACCGATAGCTGCTGGAGGGGGATTGGTCAATAATTCGGTACGGATAGCTGCTGGAGGGGGATTGGTCAATAATTCGGTACCGATAGATGCTGGAGAGGGATTGGTCAATAATTCGGTACGGATAGCTGCTGGAGGGGGATTGGTCAATAATTCAGTACGGATAGCTGCTGGAGGGGGATTGGTGAATAATTTGGTTCCGATAGATGCTGGAGAGGGATTGGTGAATAATTCGGTACGGATAGATGCTGGAGAGGGATTGGTCAATAATTCGGTACCGTTAGCTGCTGGAGGGGGATTGGTGAATAATTCGGTATGGATAGCTGCTGGAGGGGGATTGATCAATAATTCGGTACCGTTAGCTGCTGGAGGGGGATTGGTCAATAATTCTGAGGAAGCATGTTACACCATATAGCAGGGTGACATTGTCAGGGTGTAGTGATGCTGAACAGTTTGTGAATGTTGGAACGATGAAAGCAGAAGAACAGGAAGTGAGGTTTTTAAATTCATTGACAGGATGAGGGTGTCACTGACTGGGCAGCATTTGTTGTCCCATCCCTAATTACCTAGAGGGCAGTTAAGGGTACACCACATTGCTGTGGGTGTGGAGTCACGTGTAGGTCAGACCAGGTAAGGATAGCGGATATCCTTCCCCAAAGGACATTAGTGACCCAGGTGGGTTTTTCATGGTCATCATTAGACTCTTACTTCTGAATACTTATTGGATTCACATTCCAGGGAACCCAGGTCCCTGGAACATTGCCCGGATCTCTGGATTAACTGCCTGATGATAATACCACTAGGCCATTGCCGAGGTGGGGTGGGGGGTTTGAAGGCGGGGGGGATGTGGAGATGTTTTGGGGGATCTATGACCCAGGTATGTACAGGGAAGCCTGGAGGGAGCTGGGAATACTGTTACCCATTGGAAAGCCCAAATTCCTCAGGCCTCAGGGTTAGAGACTGGGAATAAAGAAACAGCCACCAGGTTGGGAGGCGGGAGAGGGTGACAGCCTGATCTCTCAACGAGTTGGAAGTTACAACGTTTCTGAAGTCTGCAGACAGCCCCCAACCAGGAGGCAGTGGGAGTAGTGAGCAGGATCTGAGGAGGTTCAGTAGGTGGCTGGAGATTTAGCAGCTGAAACGCAACATGGAGAAAGCTGAGATTCTGCACTTTGGAAAAACAGGAATACCAAGTATTGCTCAAATGCCGAGTCATTGGGAAGTGTTAAACCACCAAAAGCACTCGGGTATTGTTGTTCACAAGTGATTGAAAGTTAATGTGCAGGTGCAGAAACTGATTAGATTAGATTCCCTACAGTGTGGGAACAGGCCCTTCGACCCAACCAGTCCACACCGACCCTCCGAAGAGTAACCGACTCAGACCCATCTTCCTCTGACTAATGCACCTAACACTATGGGCAATTTAGCATGGCCAATTCACCTGACCTGCGCATCTTTGGAATGTGGGAGGAAACCAGAGCACCCAGAGGAAACCCACGCAGACACGGGGAGAATGTGCAAACTCCACATAGACAGTCGCCTGAGGTTGGAATTGAACCCAGGTCTCTGGCGCTGTGTTAGCAGTGCTAACCACTGTGCCACCGTGCCGCCCCAATACATTAGTATTTATTAGATAAGGATTTTCTGTAGTCCTACAGGGCCTTGGTGAGGCCACACTTGGAGCATTGTGTACAGCCTTGGTCTCCTTACCTGCAGAGAGCTGGACCCACTGAGTACGGTTAATGTTTGACAAACTAATCCTGGGATGGAGAGATTATCCTGAGAAAAGATTACTTCGATAGTGTCTTCATTCTCTGGGCTTTCTGAAGAACACAGGGGACAGGAGGAAGCCATTCAGCCCCTCCAGCCTATCTCACCACCACTCAACAATATCGTTGTTGATCTGTGGCCTAACTCCTTAGACCTGCCTTTGGCCCATACCCCTTAATACTTCTGCTGAACAAACATTTATCCCTCTCCGGTTTAAAATTAACAACTGATCCAGCATCCACTGCCATTTGTGGAACTGCTCTGTCTCTTCCTGTTAATGTCTTGAAGGTTTCCATCAGATCATCTCCCAACCTTCCGAGTTCTGGAGAAAACCAGCCGGAATTGTATAATAATTTCCTCTCAGTAACTCATTGGGTCAGAGAGCCAACAGCTTGGTCAAAAAGGTAGGGTTTCGGAAGTGCCTGAGAGGAGGAGAGGGATGGAGAGAGTCCAGGAGGGAATTCCCCGAACCCCAGGTGGAGTGTTGGGAATCGGGATGGTCAAGGGGCCAGGTCATTGGAGAGCAGAGACCTCAGAGGGCTGTGGAGCTGGAGGGGATAGCAGCAACAGCGAATGGCAAGGCCCATACAGGGATTTGGGAAGATTTTTCCCACTGAGGTGTTACCTGGTTCCAAGCTAGTGAGCACAGGGTACCAGGGCTCACGGTGAATTATAGCAGGGGTGACAAAGGCTTGAATGGCCTCAATGCAAGGGAGGACATGAATATAGGAGGCCAGGTACTGTGGAGAAAGTGAGGTCTGCAGATGCTGGAGATCAGAGCTGAAAATGTGTTGCTGGAAAAGCGCAGCAGGTCAGGCAGCATCCAAGGAACAGGAGAATCAAAGGGCTTATGCCCGAAACGTCGATTCTCCTGCTCCTTGGATGCTGCCTGACCTGCTGCGCTTTTCCAGCAACACATTTTCAGGCCAGGTACTGTGCACAGGAACAGGTGGGTTTGGAGATAGCTAAGCAGCAAGTGTGCTGGTCCTATCAGGAGCCATTACTGAGGGGGGTGTGGACAGGAAATTAACATCAAACCAATGGTTTCAATTTGATTATGCAAGTCCGGGCTCAGGGAACAGAGCGAGTTCTGGGGCCCAGATTAGTGGGAAACAAGCGGGAGTCAGCTATTGTCAACAGCTCCACGGAACCTGACACCATATCATCATCAGCTCTCTACAAGGGATTAGATTACCCAAGGGATCTTGGGTGGGGATCCATTGGCTGGACTTTGAGGAGCTGGGAGATGGGGTGCAGGGAGGGGGGGGGGAGGGGGGTGGTGTGTGGAGAGGCTGCACTGATGCTCGGATATTTGGGCCGTGATTGAAAGGCAAAGATATAAGTGGAGCACTGAAACCAAACTTGATTCAGGAAACTGGGATGTTGCATGAGCCCTAAAATATCTAGCTTTCCCACTGTAACATGGTGACATGGAAATACTGTAACATGGTATCACTGTAGCATGGTGATGTGGAAACACTGTAACATGGTGACGTGGGAACACTGTAACATGGTATCACTGTAGCATGGTGACATGGAAACACTGTTACATGGTATCACTGTAGCATGGTGATGTGGAAACACTGTAACATGGTGACGTGGGAACACTGTAACATGGTGACATGGAAACACTGTAACATGGTATCACTGTAGCATGGTGACATGGAAACACTGTAACATGGTGACGTGGGAACACTGTAACATGGTGACACGGAAACACTGTAACATGGTGATGTGCAAACACTGCAACACTGTAACATGGTATCACTGTAACATAGTGACACAGAAACACTGTAACATGGTATCACTGTAACATGGTGACGTGGTAACACTATAACATGGTATCACTGTAACATGGTGACGCGGAACACTGTAACGTGGTGATGTGGGAAGACTATAACATGGTGACGTGGGAACACTGTAACATGGTGACACGGAAACACTGTAACATGGTATCACTGAAGCATGGTGACACGGAAACACTGTAACGTGGTGATATGGAAACACTGTAACATGGTGACACGGAAACACTGTAACATGGTATCACCGTAACATGGTGCCGTTGGAACACTGCTACATGGTGACATGGAAACACAGTAACATGGCGATGTGGGAAAGACTGTAACATGGTATCATTGTAACATGGTGACACGGATACACTGTAATGTGGTGACGTGGGAACACTGTAACATGGTGACGTGGGAACACTGTTACATGGTGACATGGAAACACTGTAACATGGTGACACGGACACACTGTAACATGGCGATGTGGGAAAGACTGTAACATGGTATCACTGTAACATGGTGACACGGAAACACTGTAACGTGGTGACGTGGGAACACTGTTACATGGTGACGTGAAAACACTGTAACATGGTGACACAGAAACACTGACATGGTGATGTGGAAACACTGTAACATGGTGACACGGAAATACTGTAACATGGTGACGTGGAAACACTGTAACATGGTTACGTGGAAACACTGTAACATGGTGACACAGAAACACTGTAACATGGTGACGTGGGAACACTGTAACATGGTATCACTGCAACATGGTGACACGGAAACTCTGTAACATGGTGACGTGGGAACACTGTAACATGGTGACATGGAAACACTGTAACATGGTTACGTGGGAACACTGTAACATGGTGACATGGAAA
>NW_025202578.1:0-3487 GCF_004010195.1 Chiloscyllium plagiosum
TCAGGTCAGTGAGTGTGAGCGGGGCGGTGAGTGTGAAAATGACCCTGGATATAATGAGGACAGGGAACATGAGCAGCCGATAACTGACAGGGCAGAGGGAACGGGCCGTTGTTAGAGGGAAGCCGGTCTGAACCCACGCTTCGAGGTTGTGCAGTTTCCAGTTGAGTCCGAGAGGTTCAATGCCCCAGCTGGGTCAGGAGGTGTGGTTCCTCCAGATGGGATGGACCCTTGTTGCAATGTTCCATCAGGACTCCTCCATCATTCCCAACACTTCCTCACTCCTTCACAATTGCAGAAAGTGTAACACTCCCCTCTCACCTCCTTGTCAGAGGTTTCAAACACACCTTCCAACTCGAGCAGTATTTCATGTTTACTTCTTTCAGCCCAGTCACTGTCTCACTGTGCAGTGTGCATTTCACTGGGAAGATCACACACAGACTGGGGAACACCACCTGTAGGGATGGGATCCCAAACTTCCAGCTGCTTGTTATTACAGGAAAACAACACAGTGCTCTCGTACTGATGTCTCTGAGTGTGAGCGTGAGCGTCCCAGTCAGATTAACAGACACGGCCAATAGATGTCACCTTGACGGTAATAATGGCTCAGGTATACCCTACTGAAGGTTTGATTGGAGTACAGTTAACCTCAATGATTCTGGGGGGGCATGGTGGCTCAGTGGTTAGCACTGCTGCCTCACTGCACCAGGGACCCAGGTTCGATTCCAGCCCCAGGCCATTGTGTGCAGCGGGTACATTCTCCCAGAGACTTGCATTGGTTTGCTCCCACAGTCCAAAGATGTGCAGGTTAGGGTGGATCAGCCGTGCTCAATTACCCCATGTGCCCAAGGATGTGTAGGTTAGGGTGGATTGGCCGTGCTATAGTGCCCAGGGATGTGCAGGTTAGGGTGTATTGACCATGGGAAATTGCCCCATAGTGCCCAGCGATGTGCAGGTTAGGGTGGATTGGCCGTGCTAAATTGTCCCATGGTGCCCAGAGGTGTGCAGGTTAGGGTGGATTGGCCATGCTAAACTACCCCATAGTGTCCCAGGGATGTGCAGGTTAGCCATGGGAATTGCAGGGTTACAGGAGTAGTGTGGGATGCTCTTCAGAGGGGCAGAGTGGACTTAATGGGCCAAATGGCCTCTTTCTGAACTGTCGGGATTCCAACAGATGTCAACAACTAACTGCCTTTATGTATCCACAGGAAATATGTTCCAACCCACAGTTCATCGTGGATGGAGCGACACGCACTGACATTTGTCAGGGAGGTTTGGGTAAGGTCACAGTTCTAGTACAATCTGATTTAGCCTGTAGTGCGCTATCAGTGATACTACATTAACAACCCAAAGCGTCTGGGGTACATGGGTTGTATTCCCGCAGTAGGGTTTAATAAAGAGAGCTTGGAGTTTACAAAAGGAAGAAGCCAATGTATTGGTGCCCGCATAACTGCCCCCCAATGGAGTTAAAACCCCCATGTCTGGGTCAGTAATGCCCTTCGGGGAGGGGAAATCTGCTGTCTTTATCTGGTCTGGCCTACACGTGAATCCAGACACACATCGATGGGGTTGACTGTTCATTGCCCTCAGAAATGGCTGAGCGAGCTGAACGTTTCTATCCCAAATTCACCACCTCAGGGGCCACAGGAAAAGGCCAATAAAGAGAGACAGAGAGACAGAGACAGACTGTGCAAAGTGATCCAAAGAGTTCTGTTAAGGAAATTGGGTATGTCAGTAAAGACTAACCAATTGTTACAGATGCACCATTCTATCCAGATACATCACAGCAGCTGCTCTGCCCAGGACCCTGAGAAATGACAGGGAGCTGTGAACACAGCCCAGCCCATCACACAACCCAACCTTCCAACCACCGACTCCATCTCCGCTTCCCACTGCCTCAGGGAGGCAGCCGACGTCAAAGACCCCTCCCACCCCGGTTATAACCTCCTCCAACCTCTTCTGTTGGCAAAAAGATACAAACGCTTAAACACAGGCACTGACAGGTTCAAGAACAGCTCCTTCCCTGCTGTTATTAGACCCCTGAATGGACTCTCACGTTGATCTCGCTCCCTGTGCACCTTCTCTACAGCTGTAACATTGTATTCCTCGCTCTGTTCTATCACCCTGAGGCACTTTGTTTGCTACAATTTGACTGTACTGCACACAGAACAAATCTTTTCACTGTACTGAGGTACGTATGACAGTAATAAATCAAATCAACAAGATGTCTGTTGCCCTTTGCCCAGTTCCATTCGGAGGGTGAGAATGTGAATAGTTATATAGGATTTGGAGTCAGCATGCTTTCGGTCATTGCCACTCACTGCGTGCTGAGATATTCTCTCACATCCTCCCTGGTGTCTCTCCCCCAAAACCCAACACCTGCCTTTTGCTATGCTTTCCTTCATTGGTCAGAGTGTTGAGTACAGGAGTTGGGAGGTCACGTTGCGGCTGTACAGGACATTGGTTCGGCCACTGTTGGAATATTGCATTCAATTCTGATCTCCCTCCTGTTGGAAGGATGTTGTGGAACTTGAAAGGGTTCAGAAAAGATTTACAAGGATGTTGCCAGGGTTGGAGGGTTTGAGCTACAGGGAGAGGCTGAACAGGCTGGGGCTGTTTTCCCTGGAGTGTCGGAGGCTGAGGGGTGACCTTATAGAGGTTTATAAAATCATGAGGGGCTTGGATAGGGTAAATAGACAAGGTCTTTTCCCTGGGTCGGGGAGTCCAGAACTAGAGGGCATAGGTTCAGGGTGAGAGGGGAAAGATTTAAAAGGGACCTAAGGGGCAACCTTTTCGCCCAGAGGGTGGTCAGTGTATAGAATGAGCTGCCAGAGGAAGTGGTGGAGCCTGGTACAATGACAGCATTTAAAAGGCATCTGGATGGGTTCATGAATAGGGAGGGTTTAGAGGGATATGGGCCAAGTGCTGGCAAATGGGACTAGATTAGGTTAGGATATCTGGTCAGCATGGACGAGTTGGGCCGAAGGGTCTATTTCGGTGCTGTATGATTCTATGACTCTCCTCAGTAGCTAACAGGATTAGCCAGTAGACCCACGTCCTGGGAGTGAACCTAGTCTACTTCACCGACTGATTTCTCTTTGATTTGCCGAGTTTCCTGTTTGCTTCTGTACGCTCTCTGATATCTCCCTTTGTGTTTCTGTGGATTTTACAATCACCTCCTGCTGACGCTTTGGGAGGGCAGAGAGACAGGGCTCTCGGCCAAACCCACTGCATCATTCTTTCTGCAGGCAGCAGCTTCCCAAATATTCACTCACTGCCCTTAAAACAGAGCGGAGAGCTCACCAGACAGCAATCCCAACGCTGGGGTCAGGGCGGGGCCCGGCCTCTGGGAAGCGGGCGTTGGATGGGCGAGGGCTTCATAGGAATGGGGCCTTTTATGTTACAAAACAACGTCCGTTCACTCAAAGAGGGAGCAACATTCAGCAGACCCAGTCCTTGTCCCTGTAACCCCCTCCAGCCCCCCCACGCC
>NW_025202578.1:4084-7936 GCF_004010195.1 Chiloscyllium plagiosum
TTATGGGTGGTATATAAACCTCGGAACAGGGGTAGGCCATTCTGCCCCTTGAGTCTGTCCCACCATTCAGTGAGATCATGGCTGATCTGGGGCCCAATTCCATAAAGCTGCCTTTGCCCCGTGCCCCTTTATTCCTTTGTTGAACAAATATTTCTCTCTTAGACGTCAAGACAGGTTGGTTGCGCCAGATAATGTGGAGATGTTTGAGGTTAGGAATTTGTAAATTATGCAGATGCAGGTCTGAATTGTAATCTGAGCTGGCTACAGAATGGGTGTGTCTCTGTGGGAGGTAAATTGCCCTTTTGGTGAGCAGAGTTTAATATCCCTCCCTCTGGTATCAGGATGCACTGCTTTCCATTGTCACAGAGACGTACAGAACAGAAACAGACCCTTAGGTCCAAACTCATCTGTGCCGACCAGATATCCTAAATTAATCTAGTCCCCATGGCCAGCGTTTGGCCCACATCCCTCTAAACCCTTCCTATTCATATCCCCATCCAAATGCCTTTTAACTGCTGTAATTGTACCAACCTCCACCACTTGAGTGATGCTATGTGAGTGTAACTGAGAGTGACACTGACAGAGAGAGAGAGTGGGAATGTGAGAGTGTGTGCGCGTGTCAGACTGTGGACAAGCATGTGAATGTGAGTGTGTGTGTGCACGTGCGCGTGTATCTTAATATCTAAGATTGTGGCGCTGGATAAGCACCGCCGACCAGGCAGCATCTGAGGGGCAGGAGAGTCGAAGTTTTGAGCATAGGCTCTTTGTCAGGAATGCGGCATCGAGGGCCTGAGAAACTCTCCAGCTCCTCGGGATGCTGCCTGACCAGCTGCGCTTTTCCAGCACCACATTCTTCGACTCTGAGCTCCAGCATCTGCAGATCTCACTTTGAGTGTGCATCTGAATATGTCTGTGTACGTGTAAATATGTGAGAACGTGCGCATAAGTGTGACAGAGTTCAGTGCCTGCGCGTGTATGAATGTGACAGTGTGAGTTGAGTGTGCGCGAGAGACTGCGTTGAGTGTGTGCGCGAGAGACAGTGTGAGTTGAGTGTGTGTGTGACAGTGCGAGTTGAGTATGTGTGTGCGTGACAGTGCGTTGAGTGTGTGTGCATGAATGTGACAGTGAGTTGAGTGTGTGTGTGTGTGACAGTGCGTTGAGTGTGTGTGAGTGACAGTGCATTGAGTGTGTGTGAGTGACAGTGCATTGAGTGTGTGTGAGTGACAGTGCATCGAGTGTGTGTGAGTGACAGTGCATCGAGTGTGTGTGTGAGTGACAGTGCATCGAGTGTGTGTGTGAGTGACAGTGCATCGAGTGTGTGTGTGAGTGACAGTGCATGGAGTGTGTGTGTGAGTGACAGTGCATCGAGTGTGTGTGTGAGTGACAGTGCATCGAGTGTGTGTGTGAGTGACAGTGCATCGAGTGTGTGTGTGAGTGACAGTGCATCGAGTGTGTGTGTGAGTGACAGTGCATCGAGTGTGTGTGTGAGTGACAGTGCATCGAGTGTGTGTGTGAGTGACAGTGCATCGAGTGTGTGTGTGAGTGACAGTGCATCGAGTGTGTGTGTGAGTGACAGTGCATCGAGTGTGTGTGTGAGTGACAGTGCATCGAGTGTGTGTGTGAGTGACAGTGCATCGAGTGTGTGTGTGAGTGACAGTGCATCGAGTGTGTGTGTGAGTGACAGTGCATCGAGTGTGTGTGTGAGTGACAGTGCATCGAGTGTGTGTGTGAGTGACAGTGCATCGAGTGTGTGTGTGAGTGACAGTGCATCGAGTGTGTGTGTGAGTGACAGTGCATCGAGTGTGTGTGTGAGTGACAGTGCATCGAGTGTGTGTGTGAGTGACAGTGCATCGAGTGTGTGTGTGAGTGACAGTGCATCGAGTGTGTGTGTGAGTGACAGTGCATCGAGTGTGTGTGTGAGTGACAGTGCATCGAGTGTGTGTGTGAGTGACAGTGCATCGAGTGTGTGTGTGAGTGACAGTGCATCGAGTGTGTGTGTGAGTGACAGTGCATCGAGTGTGTGTGTGAGTGACAGTGCATCGAGTGTGTGTGTGAGTGACAGTGCATCGAGTGTGTGTGTGAGTGACAGTGCATCGAGTGTGTGTGTGAGTGACAGTGCATCGAGTGTGTGTGTGAGTGACAGTGCATCGAGTGTGTGTGTGAGTGACAGTGCATCGAGTGTGTGTGTGAGTGACAGTGCATCGAGTGTGTGTGTGAGTGACAGTGCATCGAGTGTGTGTGTGAGTGACAGTGCATCGAGTGTGTGTGTGAGTGACAGTGCATCGAGTGTGTGTGTGAGTGACAGTGCATCGAGTGTGTGTGTGAGTGACAGTGCATCGAGTGTGTGTGTGAGTGACAGTGCATCGAGTGTGTGTGTGAGTGACAGTGCATCGAGTGTGTGTGTGAGTGACAGTGCATCGAGTGTGTGTGTGAGTGACAGTGCATCGAGTGTGTGTGTGAGTGACAGTGCATCGAGTGTGTGTGTGAGTGACAGTGCATCGAGTGTGTGTGTGAGTGACAGTGCATCGAGTGTGTGTGTGAGTGACAGTGCATCGAGTGTGTGTGTGAGTGACAGTGCATCGGTGTGTGACAGTGAGTTGAGTGTGTGTGTGACAATGTGTTGAGTGCGTGTGTGTGAGAGTGACTGTGTGTGAGTCACAGTGTGTGAGTGACTGTGTGAGTGACAGTGAGTTGAGTGTGTGTGTGTGAGTGACAGTGTGTTGAGTATGTGTGCATGACGATGACAGTGTGAGTTGAGTGAGTGTGACGGGTGGGTGTGACAGTGTGTGTATATGAGTGAGAGGTGCAGTGGGAGAGTCACATACCTGTGGGAAATATTTGGCCACAGAATACAGCCAGACCGGTGTTTCCACGCCTGACTGCGTCCATGGGTTATTCAGTAACCGGGAGTGATCACTGTTTCCAAGAATCACTGGCTCTTTGTTTCCAGCGTCAATGTTTCCTTCTGCCTTGAACACGCAGTGACTCCGTCGTTGGGCAGGATGTTTGGGAACACGGTGAACACAAGGAACAGCTCAGTGTGCCTCAGGACTGTAACCCGAACGATCGCTGAACTTCCCACGTCCTGGAGGAAGGGAATCTGCAGCAGCTCCCCCCTCCGGGTCTTCCAACGGGAGCAGCAAGCTGAGGTCACTGCCATGGGCCATTCAGCCCATCGAGCCTGCCCTCAGTCAATGAGATCGTGGCTGATCTGACCATCCTCAAGCCTTTGCTCAATCCCCCTTCAAAATTACATCTCAGGCTTGAATATACTGAATGACCCAGCCTCTGCGACCAGGAATTCCACAGATAGACTCCCTTCGGGACAGAAGAAATTCCCCCTGTGACACTGTGGATGACACAGTTAGAGATGTGCTCACTCCACAGCTTGACAGTACCAGAAGGACTGGCTTAATATTTGGCGGCGAAACAGGCGGGAGGGGGGCATTGCCCCTGGGCACACCCGTGATTCAAAGATCCCGGGTAATGCTCTGAGGACGTTGGCCCACACCCCTGCACAGCAGGCGGTGACATTTAAATGCAATACAGAAAACAAATGTGGAATTTTAAAAGAGAGATTGCAGAACGCTGTGGAACAGAGGGATTTAACATCTTGGTACATGAGTTATTCAGGGCTTTGGTGGCGCCTCTTCTGGTCTACTGTGTCCAGTTACAGGAAGGATATTATCAAGCTCGGATTGACCAGGATGTTCCCGGAAATGGAAGTTTTGAGTTCCAAAGGAGGGATGGGACTCTTTTCATTGCCCCGCGGTTCAGAGGTGACCTGATAGAAGTTTATAAAATAATGAAGGGTACAGATAGAGTTAACGGGAGGTGTGTTTTCCCCGAGGA
>NW_025202579.1:0-721 GCF_004010195.1 Chiloscyllium plagiosum
CAAAGGCATTTCCAATTGTGCTAATGTAGATGAAGGAGAGGAAGAGTAAATCTTAGGACGTTTGAGATTTTGTTTGGAAGGTGGCCCAATACAGGAATTGGCCCAAGACCGATTGTAAGACAGGTAACAGACCACTGTGAGGACGAGATGTTATGTTACGGTATAAAATTCTCCACACTTCTGTCTCAAATACAGAATCAAAAGAAGGGCAGCACTACACCAACCTACAGAAGGGAAGATGCACAATCTAGAACCTGAAGACTGGCTGGTGGTGAAAGACTTCAGGAGCAAAAGCATTGAAGACTGGATAGTGGTGAAAGACTTCAGGAGCAAAAGCATGAAGGCGAAGATCTGGCTGGGACCGTTCCAAGGGCTCCCTACAACACAGACAGCTGTTAAGATCGCCGAAAGAGCCACGTTGATGCACGCCAGCCATTGCAAACGTGTAGCTGACATTGAGGAGACATTGGAAAACACCGGATCCAAATAAGTGTAAGTAGTGATTAGTAGACTCATAGAAATATGGGGCTGCATGGCAGGACGAGTCGTGAAGGCAGGGGTGTCTGGGATGCAACCGCATTCGGTAATCTTAACCAAGGATGTTAAGGTGACATTTACATGCCACCCATGCCCGTTTGGTAACCAAGACGACTATAAATAAGTCACTAAATATTTACGCAGAGATCCTTGTGTACCCAGTTACTGGCACTGAGTAGTATCC
>NW_025202579.1:791-7936 GCF_004010195.1 Chiloscyllium plagiosum
TGGTGGTGTGGAATAGATAGACCCTTCTCCGATATCCATAGACAGATGAATATAGTGGTACAGCTTCGCACCCACCCCACCCGAGATGCAGTGCAGAAGGTCCTCCAAGAAATAGTAGCTCCTGGACTCGAAAAGACGAATGTTCAATAACCCGAACTGCAGATGGGCGGAAAGGCCTTTTCCTAGCGGACAGAAATGAAAGAAAGAAAGAAATTGATGTGCAGCTAAAATGATCACAAATGAAAAAAAAGTGGATTCATTGAGAAAACTTACAGCGACATATTTCACTTTCCGTGGAAGTCGACTGTTATGGATTCAGTGCTCTCACTGCTGTAGCAATGCGGGATTTCCTCTGAACGTTTATGTTGTTGACAACCTTCCCAAAGCAGGGAATGTTGTATGGAATTGGCAATTACTCGAGTATTGTCACAAACAGGATTCAGACTAGCATAAAACAAAGAAGTGCGAATCCTGGAAATCTGAATCAACAACAGGAATTGACAGAGAAACTCTGCAGGGCCTGACAGCATCTATGGAGACAAAGAGATTTAATGTATCATATCACAGATTCAGGCTACTTATGCTTTTTATTGTTTTATTGCCTGGGTAATTGTCAATTTCACTTCGCGAAACAGCATACTTACCAGAATCTCTCATTAGCTGACAGACGTCATGTGTAAAAATGCAAAATTCCTTTATCGTCAATCTTTGGGATAGGCTTCACTGCCCAACTATAATTACTCAAGAGATTGAGATGGTAAGTTACTTTGCTTCGTCCTCGAAGTGCTCAACACAGTGATACAGCCATGATGTCGATAGGGAGGGAGTTCCAAGAATTAGACATAGCGACATTGAATGAACAGCGAGATAGTTTCAGCTCAGAATGGCGAGATCCTTAGAGGGGATTTGCAGAGACAATTTATTCGTGTATGTGCTGCCATGGCTGCCAGAGGATGTAGTGGAGGCTCGTACAATTGCAACATTCAAGAGGCATTTGAAATGGTATATAAGTAGGAAGGTTTGGAGGGATATGGGCCATGTGCTGGCAAGACGGACCAAATTGGGTTGGGATTTCCGGTCAGCATGGACAGGTTTGAACGAAGGGTCTGTTTCCCTGCAGTACATCTCTATGACTCTATGATTCCAGTTGGATGCAATCGATCACTGGATTCCTTCTGGCAGAAACGGGTCTGTGCTCTCTGAGGAAGCAGAAAATGGTTTTCATTCAGATTAGCCACAAGAAGAGGAAAAATAAATTTTCGTTTCCTGACTTGGAATTTTATCCAGGCCTGGGCGATTCAAACCCAGACTCTAAAGCAGGGACTCCACTGAAGTTGACAATAACCCTTTCGACCGAACCTGTACAAACTCTTGTGCCTATCGTTCTATGTCCCCACATTTTGAAGCACCGGTCCTTGCCGTGGGTGGTGAAGGAGCTAACTACTGCCTCGCAGAAAAAACCGTGGGGTCAGAGACCCGATCGATCTGTCATGCAGCAGGGATTGCATTGCTCAGAACAGACGTGTTTGCTGTGTGGGACTGAAATTGAGCTCGATCACACACAGATACGGTGTAACAGCTGCCAGCAGATGTGGAGAGTGGATCCTAAATTCAGGGGAGCTAAGTGTCACAGATAGAAGGCTGAAAATTGGTTTGGGAACGATATGAGTCATGATCGAATGGTGGCAGACCAGATAGGCTGAAAGCTCGAACTGTCCTCCGATGCCTTCTGGTCTCTGGCCATCCAATATCTAAGGAAATAGAAACAGAGTTAAGAGTTAATCGTGAATTTCGAAGTCCTCCTCTCATAACTCGGCGAGGTGAGAGATGAAACAGTTCTGCTATTAAATTTTGAGACTGGGTGAATGTTTGGAGACGGAGTAATAAAAGAAAATCTGAGTATAAAGTTGAGAGTCAGGAGATATTCAATAAAAAGGTAGACGGAGGTGGACATGGAGAAATAAGTGTCACTGGCCTTGAAGACTTAACTCGGTTTTCCATTCCAAGATTCTAGCAGATCTGCTGAGATTTTCCCGCAATTTCTTTTGTTGGTACTGAAACAGAAGGGAGAAGTGTGATCCTGGACCAATCAGCTATGTCTGCTCTGTGGACGTTTGAATTCCCTGTTTGAACAAATCACTTCTGACCCACACGGAAACCTCACTATCCTGCATCACCCCCATTCGTGTTACTGACAATAAGCTGTTCATGACGTAAACCGATATGGGTACACAACAGCATCATTTACCGAGTGAATTGGGAAAATGTCAGGGAGAGTTCCATTCGGTTTCCATCAGAGCATTCTCATTCAGTTAATTCTATTGCAGCACCATTTGACATGCAGCTGTCACTATCATGTGGCCATTCGCATTCGACATCTCTGGACATTTTGGTTGGGGCACGTTTGGAATGGTACTTCACGTTTTGGAAAGGACATCGTTTGTAGCATATTCGGCTGAACTGATAACCTTGTCTCTTGCACCTGCCGTACAGTGGAGACAGTTTTCACTCAGAAACCAAGATATGATCAAAAACGGAGGAAAAAATGTGTCAACAAAACCTACCTCAGCGAGCGAATTCGCTCTTGCAACATTAATGGAGAGCGGCAAACCTATTAACAAACAACAGCGCCCTGCGTGGGTCTCGACCCGACACCATTGAGATTAAAGGTCTCAAGCTCTACCGACTGAGCGAGCCAGGACAGGATTGGTGCTGGTTAATTTATCATTTCATACTGAGTTAAATTCAGCTGCCATGGCAATTTTCAAAAACCTCGTTCAATCCTCTCCATTGCAAATAACATTATTCAAGTCTTTCAATTCTCAGATTTAATCCTTCAGACGATGACAATACATTTAGGCCTTGCCCCGGGATTTACGATTCTCTGTTAATATTTTCATGTTTTGACCCTGATCCTTAGGTCGCCGAAGTGATTCCCAGACAATCTGGGAATTCACGACCCTGGGAATGTTTTGATTGGAGCAAAGAAGATTAATAGGAAATCTCTTGGGGACGTTTATAATGATGTGGGAGAAAAAGCTGTGGATGGGCGGATTAATGGTCAGGAGGAACTGCTGCCTCTGACCAGGGTAATTGACCAGAGAACGAGGAGTGAAGACGTTTAATGGAAAAAGACAACTTGTTTCAAATAGACTCAGTGAAATCTACATATATCCCATGCGTTTTTTTTAATCATCTGTGGATAGAGAAGCAGGTCCGTTTTGAGTCATGTCCGTTTCTTGTTCAGAACGCAAGTTTCCTACATGTCAAGAAATGAGTAGACCTGAGAACATATCGAGTTGTTTCGGCGGGTTTTCTGGAGTTGCAGCGATAACTCCTCCAACAAGAAAACATTTAAAATCAACTTTGAGGGAAACATGCTCGGTATTGATGAGAGATAGAATGAATATGAAGGATTCCTTTTCATGAGCAGAGAGATTAATAACACGGCAATATTCGAGGAATAAAAATGCACTTCTATCGCGCTTTTCAGCTCCACTTTAATCACAGGCACTGAAGCAACTGTGAAGCAAATGTGTCATTGTCAATAATAATGTGCTAATCAGGACAGTTTGTTCAAACAGAGGTCAAAAAAGAAACTCAGAACTGGCACTGGAAACGCCAGTGAGATTATGTTTTACTTTAAAAGTTTGTCCTGCTCTTGTTTATATCCAGAATTGTGCAGGACCAGTGATCCCAATCTCAGGGGAAGGCGTTACCGTCTAAAGAAACAAATGAGGAGGATGTTCTCACATTCAGTGCATAGCAAGTATGTAGAAATATTTACAGCCGAGGCTTGTCAAGACTGGGTATGTTCAAGGGTTGAATTATCTCTCTGTTAATAGCATGCAGCAAGTGGTAGTGTGAAATGTGTCCAAATGTGCTGACAATACACACTCGTGGGAGCGCATGTTATGATAAGATCATGGCAATATGCATAGGCATATAGATAGATTGCGTGAGTGGGGACAAACTATTCAGGTGCAGTTTCATGTCCGGATTATTAGGTCATGCACTTTGGTCGGAAGAGTCAAAAGACAGATTACTATTAAAATCGAGAGAAAGTAGAAGAAACATGTGATGCAGAAGAATATTGCTCACGACACAAAGTTTAGTATCATATTCTTTCCCTGACAAAAAGGATGGCTTCCTTTCCGAATGCTGACAATGAAAAAGATTGTTTCCCAGGAAAGAAAAATAACTGAAACTAATAGCCTAATCGAAAATTTAGAAAAGACTTGGATCTTTCCAATGGACGACGTTGATGTTTATGGCTCCCTAACATTTGTTTACAATGGGGCTGAGAGTGGGAGTTAGGGAACCTGGGGAGTGGAATTCAGGTTACCCATGATTACTGTCATCCTTCATCTGTCTACGTCAGTTTGTACGTTTTATTTCGCATTTTGGTTCCTGTGAGTGCACTTGTAAACTGTGCCCGCTGGTGACTTATTTCCCTGGTTGTTCTTCATCACGACTCGAAAGAATTCAAAATTCTTTTCTCCTTGATTTCGGTAATCTCTAATCAAATATCACCAGTACCTCGATACTTTCCACGCCCGCCTGCCTTTTTGCAATATCAGTTGATCCGTCACTGTGTTACTGTTTCACAAATCAAGAACAAATCAAACAGCATCAATAGCATCTCGGTTCCGAACGCAGATAACCGCAGCCACTCCCCAGAGCACTGCCAACTGTGCGATCACAGAAGCACACATTGAGCAGCCAGGAAACTCAAAACAACAGAAACACTCTTATGGGTTACGTAACTGGTTGGAAATCTCAATCAGCAAACGAATGTCACATTGGTGATCTCAACAGTTCCCTCACACAAGGAACTAACTATTGCTGCAGACGGAGGAGAAAGTGAGGACTGCAGATACTGGAGATCAGAGTCGAGAGTGTGGTGCTGGAAAACACAGAAGGTCCGGCAGCATCCGAGGAGCATGATAATCGACGTTTTGGCCGAATGCCTGATGAAGTACTCATGTCAGAAACGTCCATTCTCCTGCTTCTTGGATGCTGCATAACGTGCTGTACGTTTTCAGCAACGCACTCTCCATTGCTCAGACTGTCACACAACCGAACGTCGAGCCACGGAATCAGCGACACTCAGTGTCATGAGTCAACCTACTGAGGACACCTGGCAGTGGTGTTTTGTCTCAAGTTGATCTTCATGAATGCGCATCGTGAGTTGTCTGTCCTTTTTAATGTTCCCTGTAGTCACTACGTGCGACATTGTTTGTCCAAATGTGTCCTGCAGATGATGGGTATTGGGCCATTTTTTGATGAAATGTTGTCAAACTTGGCTTTCAGTTTATGTTGTCTCATAAATCCGAGTGGTCAGAGGTGTCTGCCTGTACGTGCCGAAACATTGTTTTACCTATAATGTAGAGTGATTGGTGTGTTGGGTCATGGCATGTCCTCCTCGCGTTGATTTTGGCAAGGGATATGCGGCAATATCTACTGTTGCAAAGTATTTCTGGAGGATACAGTAAACAACACAACCAGCTGTTCCGAGTAGCAATGCACAGCGATGACGAGGACAACAAATGCGACTGGATCAACACAAAAATAATAGGACAAGCTAAATAAAGTGCAGCCAGAGAATTTCTAGAATGACGAGACTCATCCAATGACTCCATCAAAAATCAGTTGATCTGGACCCAACATACTGGGACATGCAAAGGACGACAAGAACCAGCAACTGAAAGCTGTGGGAAGGAAATCAAACCAGTTCGAAACGCTTCAGGACAGCAGTGCTTCACACGAGTTTCATCTGCCTTGAGGATATCACCGAGAAACTGGAGGAAACGGCCGCCAACCAACTTCCCGAAACCACCGAACATCCCCACACCATCTGCACCCTTCACTGGAACTGCAGATCTTTACACAAACCTTGAAACCCTGAAACAGTCAGAGCCGCCCCAGCGGGAAAATGAACCCTGGCCTCCCACGTGACAACTGAGGTTACCAAACGCCACACGGTGGATGTCAGAGCGAACTGAGCCTGCAAGCTACTTGCGCATGTTCTTGTCAATAACACCTGCTTGATTATCCTCATCCCATTTTCCATCATTTAACGTTGTATGCCTTTAGCATTACAAATTCACAGTTAAATATGTCTAAAAATTGTGAGAATTTCTGCCGCTCTGACACATACAAACAGTGATGTCCAGATTCCAACCACTCCCCAGCTGATAAAGTTTTCTATGTACAGCTTCTCGAATATTTATGACTCTTATCTTAAATCTATGGCTACCGTTTGATTGATCCCTCCATCATAGGGAAAGTTTTCGTGAAGTATACCCAACCCATTCCACTCATTATTTCCTACATCTCAATACTGTCTCCTCTCAATCTCTACAGCTCTCAGAAAAACAAGGCCAGTCTGTCTAAACTCTTTCATAGCTGAAGTTCTTCAATCCAGAAAATATATTGGCAAATCACTTCTGCACCGTTTCCACAGCTGTCATATCGCATCTTTCATGTGAATTGCAGCATTGTACATAATACTCTAGTGAGAGACGAATAAAGACTTGAAATAAATGTGGGGAATTCACAAACATTGGTCTTTTCCAATAAAGTCTCTTGCCCTCGAAATTGTTCTGTATCCTTTCATGAACCCAGTGCTCCAATGAACTCTGGTCCATGCAAATCAAACACTGTACATGAGGATAGCTTGTTCTGGTCTGGTCATTGATGTGAAATAAACAACCAGACATTAGCATGAAATTAGGATTCGGTTCGAGGTTCCGTCGAATTACGGAAGAACAACAGGAGAGTAGAAGTGAAATTTGTCAGAACAGCAGTGATCAAATTGAGTGGACTGGCAGACAAAGGGTCAAAGGAAACTTCATGGGGATAAATGTGCTTTCTTTGCAAATGAAACCTACCGTGTCACAAGGTGGTGACAATTGAAGTCAAGCATTGTGGGTGATAATATTTGCTGGTTTTGTGAGTGTCTCACCTGCGCTGACAGGAATGGAGCTTTTAAGTCCTTCTGCACAGAGTGAGGCAGGGAGAATGTAAACACAGCAAGCTGAAAAAAAAAAACAGAAACATTTCTTCTTTTCTGAACTTCAGTCCCGGACTAAGATGACCTTTGCAAAATCATTTTACACCATGTCAGAGGAGGATTTACAGAT